>NC_058132.1:202572594-202584672 GCF_016433145.1 Gracilinanus agilis
CCGCACACCAATCAATGGAGGAAATGAAGGAGAAGGAAGAAGGACTGGACACAACTTCTTAGAAACAAGTTAAGCAAATCTCTCAGATCTCAGGACCTGGAAGTAAGCTTCCAGAGGCTGAGACCATGGCTATCTAATACCAATATTCATCCTGGAGAAAAGTGAGGAAAAGGACAGGTTCCCCAAAAGGCCAATGGATAAATGTCCCACTGCCTTCTACAGGAATTGTACACACTCATCTGCACTTAAAAAAAAAAAGAAAAAGAAAAAGAAAAGCCACCCTTGTAGCTTCCATGGAGATCTACTACTAGTCTCTTGGTTGATCACAACAATGTAGGAGAAAGAAAAGAGTTTGGTGCCAGAGAGTCCAAATCTTGTCTCTGACCTTGGGAAAATCATTGGACTTCCCTGAAGGAGAAAGGCTGAGTTTCCTCTTCTATAAAAAGGAAACGTTGGGACCTCTGAGGGCTCTTTCAGTTCTAAGTCAGTGAACTGAAGATGGCAACCATCTCTGCCCACCTCCTCCACTTCTATGTTATAAGACCATTTCTAAACAAGCTTCAGGAACTATCCTTGTGAGAGAGAAGACAGAGAGGGAGCCTAACTTTTTCTACTTTTTGACTGGAAAACAGAGCTTCACTATGGCCTGAGTCTATTCAAATGGTTCAGAGCCACCTTTATAAGCTGATAAAACAATATGTAGAAGTACTATTATTTCCTCTCTAAGGGCCTGGTATTTGGGGTGTTTGTCCTCAGTCCCCTACCTTCCACCCTTTCTTTTTGCACAAGCCTCCCTCTGCTATGTTTCACTCTGCCTGAATCTCTGGTTTCTCCACCACCTGCATCCTACTCTAGTCTCACCTTTGACCCCTCTCTTGGTCTTCTTCCCACTTCATTTCTTGAGAGTGGAACCAAGAGTCCTTAATCATTGGTTCTCTGCTCTCCCACCCTACTCTACCTCCTCTGCAGGGTCCCTAGAATGCCCCGGAGAATTGAACCTGTCTGCCTGGTTGGGCAACTGGCATTATGGCCCTAGCTTCCCCCACACAGGGCTGTTAAAAATAAAACTCAGGCCCTGTGGAGGGAGGGAACTCTATCAGGAAGGCCCAGGTTAAAAATAACACTCACCTTTTATTCTCTAACTACTTAGGACTGCCCTCCCCTGGCAGCAGAGACACAGGTCCCCACCCTGAAAACTGTGCCCATTTGTTCTCTCTGGACATTTCTACTTTGGGATTTTTCCATCCTGAGTTCAGGGAAGTTTCACACACAATAACAATAATTAATTAATAACAAAACAAACATAGCAACTGTGAAAATACATTTCTACTTAAGATAAACTAAGCAATAGGCCTAAAAGAAGTCAGTTAGTGGGCCAGTGACAAAATGGCAGACCCTCAACTTGCTTGGGCATTGTTACTACCACTCCCCAAGGCCTCAGGAATGTCATCATAGTTATTGGCATTCATATAGTATATGATAATCCAAACAATTTTCTTGTTCGCCCTCTCTTGTGGAAGGCTATCTCTGTTCTTTATATTCCCCCAGTTCCCTCATAATACTTAATACAGCCTTCCCTTTTCTGGAATTTCCATGCCTCATATTTTATAGCAGGGGCTTTCCCTAGCCAATATCTAGAGCAGTGATTCCCAAAGTGGGCACCACCGCCCCCTAGTTGGTGCTACAGCGATCCAGGAAAGCTGTGATGGCCCCAGGTGCATTTCTCTTTCCTATTAATTGCTATTAAAATTTAAAAAAAATTAATTTCCAGGGGGCTAAGTAATATTTTTTTCTGGAAAGGGGACGGTAGGCCAAAAAAGTTTGGGAACCACTGATCTAGAGCCTTCTTTCAATGACATCAGAGATGGGAAAACAGTCAAACACACCTGATTGAGACCTCCCTATCAAACCAGTAGGAGTTCTCTCCCTTAGGGCTGCCCCAGTAGAGTGTTTGCTCACTACTCACTGCCCTAGTGTGGCAAGTTGCCAGTTACCCTAGTTTAAAGGTGTCATTGGGCCTCCTTGGTATGCAAAGGCCAGTCCCCAGCTGTCTCATTTATTAACCAGAAGAACTGGAAAATAATACAATTAGGTAACTAACCTTTATATAGCACTCTAAGGTTTGCAAAGCACTGCGTGCATGCTATCTCATTCATTCCACATAATAAGCCCTGAGAAGTAGGTGCTGAGGAAACCGAGGCTGTGAAAAGTTAAGTGACCTACCCAGGATTACAAAGTTAAAAAAGTGTCTGAGGCAAAATATGCAATCAGATCTTCCTGACTCCAAGCCAGCACACCATCTATTATGACACCTCAGTGCCTAGAGAACAGATAGTGGGCAAAGCTGATTGTACCGAACCAAAGAAGTTCCACCTGAGCATCATTTATTGAACTCCTTCCACCTGCTGCAGCCTGAAGACCACCACCGCAGGGGCCTCTCTGGTTGCACGTTTCTCTATTCTCCTCTGTATCCCACATGCTCACCTCCAAGTGTCTCACTGGCCATATCTTTCTGAATTAAAGAGGACTATCATAAGGCCTAATCCTTGAACCATCTCCTGCCCAATCTGATTCCTGGTCAAACTACCAAAGGGGACTAAGACAGTATTTCATCATGCCTAAAACATTTCTCAATCATTATCTCATTTGGCCATGCAAGGTAACTGGCGAACAGTTGGAAAAGCTCTTGATCTGGGTTCAAATACCATATCACTTACTGTCTCTGTGACCTTGGGCAAATCACTTGCCCTCCCACAGCCAGGATTTCCTTATCAGTAAAATAAAGATGTTGGCTTGTGAGGTCTGTTTCAGCTCTAAACCAGTGACCATCTGATCCTTTCTCTCTCCACCCCATTTTACAGATGAGGCATTTGAAGTTCAAAAAGGTTCCACAGCTATCAAGTGGAAGGGTTGGGTCTCAAACCTAGGTCTTCTATGTTTTCCACTGGGATACTACAACTGCTTCATGTAGCTTCCCTTAACCCTCCCTAGTGCCCATGGATCAACCAGTCAGCCAACAAGCATCTATTAAGGGTTTACTGTGTGCCAAACTCTTAGAATATGAAAAAGGCAAAGACATAATCCCTGCCCTCAAGGAATTCACATTCTAATGTGGGAGAAAATATGTAAATAACTATTCAGAAGGACCTAGTTTTCCAGAATCCCAACACATATGAATTCAAGTATACACAACTGGCAAGCAAAAAAGAATAAAGACAGAAAAATACATAAAATAAACATTTTAATTATGTACTAAATCCTGACCATTTTCTTAGGCAGCATAAAGTCTCATAGCAGTTTGCACATTCACACTCATTTTTGCTCTGAAAAGCTCAAGTGTGAGTCATTATATTGTTTTGCACCCAATATTAGCCCTCACGCCTTTGTCCAGAATTCTTGCTTGTAACAAGTCATGTCTGAGTCAGAGGAGTGATTCTCTTTGTTTCATTAACGTTATTTAGTTATTACGAGTGGCCCCAAAGTAGTGATGCTAGTAGTTCTGATAAGCCTAAGAAAAGTCAAATAGTGTCTAGGAGTGTTTGCATAAGAAATTCTTATTAAAGAATGGGGTTTGCTATTATGGGTACTTTCCTTTGTTGTTTTTTTTTCTCCTTCTTTTTACCCTTACCTTCTGCTTTAGAATTGTTATTAGGTATCAGTTCCACAACAGAAGAGCAGTAAAGGGTAGGCAACTGAGGTTGAGTGACTTGCCCATGGTCAGGAAGTATCTAAGGTCAAATTTGAACCCACGTCCTCCCATCTCCAGGCCTGGTTCTCTATCCACTGAGCCATCTAACTGCCTCTTGTGTGCACTTTTCAATTTATGCAAAAGGTCTGAGAACATATTGGTCACTTAAAATGAAATCCTACTCTATTCACACTCTACATTCATACACACACAAACACAAACACACACACACATGTGGTAAATGTAAGATTATCTGAGGAAGAGAAGGGACAGGAAAGGACTGGGGAAGACTCCCTAAAGAAGATAAGATTTGAGTTGAGTCCTTTAAAGGAAGCCACGGAATCCAAGAAACAGAGATGAGGAGAGAGAACATTCTAGGTTTGGGGGACAGCCATTGAAAATTCCTAGAGTCAGGAGGAGGAACATTGTATGTAAGAAAAGACAAGCGGGCCAGCTAGAGATTAGAGTGCATGGAGGGGAGTTGAGCACAAGACTAGAAAGGTAGGAAGGGACCAAGTTGTAAAGTTGTAAACACCAAACAGAAAATTTTGCATTTGATACTAGGGGTCATATGCAGTCACTGTATGATGTGTACTTTGGAAATCACTTTGAGACCTGAGTGGAAGAGACACTGGAGTGAAAAGTAGTTTAACACAGAGAACTTGATTAGAAAGCTATAGCAGGGGGCAGCTGGGTGGCTCAGTGGATTGAGAGCCAGGCCTAGAGATGGGAGGGCCTAGGTTCAAATATGGCCTCAGACACTTCCCAGATGTGTGACCCTGGGCAAGTCACTTGACCCCCATTGCCTACCCTTACCAATCTTCTGCCTTGGACCCAATACACAGTATAGACTACAAGACGGAAGGTAAGGTTTAAAAAAAAAAAAGAAAGCTATAGCAGTAGTCTACATAATAAACAATAAGGACCCTTAATGAGGATAGTAGCTGTTTGAGAGAGGAAGATACATAAGAGAAAGCATGTAATGATAATAAATTAGAAGACTGGACAACTGACTGGATTTGTGGGGTGAGAGAGAGTGAGGAATCAAAGATCAAACCCAGGCTAAAAGCCCAGGTGACTACAAGAATGATAATAATAGATAATAATGCTATAGAAAGAATCATAGAAAATAATAAAAGAAAAGTTGAAGATAGGGGAGATTTGGGAGTAGAGAAGGAATAATGATTTCAGTTTGGGACATGTTGAGTTTGAGATACCTACAGACATCTAGGCAGTTGGTGATGTAGGGCTAGAGCTCAGGAAAGAAATCAGGGCATGATATATAGATCTAGGAATCACAAAAACAGAGATAATAGATCCATGGAAACTAAATGAGATCACAGAGTAAGATAGTATATAGAAGGAAAAGAGAAGAGGGCAAAGAAAAAAGATCATTAGATTTAGCATTGAAGAAATCATTAATAATTTTGGAGAAAGCAATTTTAGTTCATTGATGAGGTCAGAAGACAGGAATGCCTCGAGTAAAGAGCTTTCTTGTTGTTGAGTTCAGCCAAGAAAAAGAAGACATGTAAGAGGATAGTCATTGGGAATGATCAGATCAAATAGGGATTCCTTCTCCCCCCACCCCCTAAGACATAGGCATATTTATAGATGGGAAGAAATGGAAGATCATATTGCCAGAGAAGATGAGAAGGGATGAGATCAAAGATGTATGCAGAAAGGTTTACTTTGTCAAGGAGGAGTACACATTCTTCTTCAGCAAAAGGAGTGAAAGAGGTCTTGGGGGAAGATATCGGAGTGATGTTAACTGAGGAGGAGTTAAGAAGAGAGAGCTATCAGGTAATAGCCTCCATTTTCCCCCCAAAGGTATAAAACTATTTTATTGCACAAATGATGGGAAGGGGACAATCTGACTAGTTCAGATTGATAGGTCAGGCACTGTAGGTTGAAGGCATCATTTTAGAAAAGCTCAAAAGTGGGAGCTGGGATTGTGAGTAGTTACACCTACACTCAAGGGTGGAAGGAAAAAACTAGAGGAGAGAAACTAGAAGATAAGATTTAAATTAAGAATAAGAAGACAGAGATCTTTTTTTGTGGCATAGTGGAGAGACTATGCAAATGGGATTTCTAATCCTGCTTCTGATACTGGCTGGCAGTGTGAATATAGGCAGGCTTCAATGCCTCTAGGCCCAAATTTCCTCATTTACCAAGGAAGAAGTTAGAGGAAATTACTTCTAACATCCCTTTTAGCTTTCAGATTATTTTAAATCCACAAGTGGAGAGGATGGGTTTGGCTGTAGAGAAGACAAATGGCAAAGAAAGCCAGGGGGATTTCAGAGTACCCTGGTAAAATTCTCTGAAGTAGGAGAGATCAGGAAACAGAAACTGTGTGGGGATAAAGAAGATGGCCCCAGGGATCCCCAAAATGAAAAGAATACAGAAGTGGCTAGGAAGAAATGGGTCCAATCTGAGCTCAGATCATTTTATGGGTGTTAGATTCATAATCGATTATTACAAGCTCAGCTGAGGGGCTACCTCTTACAGGAAGGAAGCATATTCTGATCTTCCTCTCCTCCCCTGACAAAACTGTACATGTTTTTTCCTGCCTAAATTTACCTTATTTTCCCTTCTTGTTGTATATGTTTTATGCTTTCCAGAAGAATGGGAGCTCCTCAAGGGCAGGCACTATTTCACCTTGGTTTTGTTTTATCTTTCTTCCTGTGTCCTTTATATGGCACCTGGTACAAAATATTTTTAATTGAATGGAATGGTATAAGACATTCATTGGTATCCATTTCTAACTGGTTGAGATCGACATTAACAGCCACACAGAATAGATTCATAAAGCCTGGATTCTGCTTTGACAAAGGCACCAAGAGGCCAGTTCTGTGCTAGTAGAGCATAGAATTATAGACTCATGGAATCTTGGATCTGGGGGGAATCTTAAAGATCATCTCATTTTACTGATAAGAAATAGGTCTGATGAAGTTAAGTGACTTAGCCAAAGTCACAAAGAAAAGTTAATGAACCATGTGATTCTCCATGGCATTTATAGCTTATCCTTGAAAAAGATTTTTTTTCTAAAATACTTTCACATCCTTTATCTCATTTGATCCTCACAATAATGCCAAGAAGTGAAGCCTAGAAGGTATTATTATTCCCATTTTCTAGGATGAGTAAACTGAGGTCCAAGTAGATCAAGTGACTTGTCAAAAGTTCACATGGGGGCAAGTAGGTGGTTTACTGTATTGAGAGCCAGATCAAGAGACAGGAGATCCTGGGTTCAAATCTGGCCTTGGATACTTCCTAGCTATGTGACCCAGGGCAAGTCATTTAGCTCCCATTGCCTAGCCTTTACCACTTTTCTGCCATGGAACCAATGCATAGTATTGATTCCAAGATGGAAGGTAAGAGTTGGGTTTGTTGTTTTTTTTTAAGTTGATTAATAGTTAATAGCAGGAATCTGGAGTAGAGCCATGGTCTCTTGACTTAGCTAGTTCAGTACTTACCCATCTCAAGAGCTTAGAGGTATGTCCCAAATATCCCTAACTACTCTCAACAACCTGTTATACCATTATATAGATAGAGATCACCCCCAAAGTTGTCTACATGTTTTCTTGAAGCTATATACTTTCAGATTGTGTTCCATCCCACTCTTTCCAATGTACAAATATACAGTCAATTGTACTGAATAGTATTTTAATTTTTTTTTCAAACTCTACCTTTCTCAAATTTCATGGGGTTACCTCTTGTTGTTGTGTAGGGGAATTTCATTTTAATTCTTTCAAGTCTGTGTTCACTCTCTGAAGAAACACTCTAGGTAGGAAAGAACTCTCATCTACATTTCTGATCCCTTTCTCTAGAGGTTCCCTTACTTTCTAATGGAACCACACCTCAAATTTCTTGCCTTTTCCATAATCACTGTCATAAAGACCAGCCTAGAATCTAGGATTCTTGGATTTTCCCCATCCCATCCTTGTTGGGAACAAATGTCAGCTATAATTTGTAATTCTGCTTTCCAGGGCAAGTAGCATGAAAGATGAGGGCAACACTTCAGGGATAGACTTTGGAATATAAAGTCCTTTTTGGTGAGATACGCCAGTACACCCCTCCATTGGAAAGAAGTCGAAATCACAAGACCTCAAGAAGCCATTGCTGGAGGGGTCACCTCCGAGAGAAAAAGCAGAATTAGGGAAGGAGCTCACTTGGGATATGGCCTAAAAGGGAACTGAGCCATCTGTCTGGTAGTTTCTTCTTTTAACTATCCTTTTTAAAATAATTTTATTGGTATGTTTTATTTTTATAGCACCAAAAATTCTCTTTTCCAGAGAATTAATCCTATGAGACAGCTAGGTAGTATAGTACACAGAGTGCCAGGCCTAAAGTCAGGAAGACTCATCTTTGTGAGTCCAAATCTGGCCTCAGACACTTTCTAGCTGTGTGACTCTGGGCAAGTCACTTAACCCTGTTTACCTTTACCCTCATCTATAAAATGAGCTAAAGAATGAAATGGCAAACCACTTCAATATCTTTGTCAAGAAAACCTCAAATGGCTTCATGAAGAGTTAGACATGACTACATAACAATATCCCATAAAACAAATAAGATTTTTAAAGGGAAAAAAAACAAGAAAAAGAAGATGGAGAAAATCAACAACACAAATCACACACTAAAAATATCTGAAAGTATTTGCAATGGTCCACATCTATGAACCTCCCATCTCTGGAAAAGAGTGGCATGGGAATATACCCATACCCACTGACACAGCAATTCCACTACTGGGCATATACATTAAAGAGATCATTGATAAGAAGAAAGCACCCATATACATCGAAATAAAAGAACTGGAAACAAAGTAGATGCTCATTGATTTGGACAATGGCTAAACAAATTGTGACATGTGTACATAATAGAATATTGCTCTGCTGCAAGAAACGGCAAATATGATGAATATAGAGAAGCATGGAAATATGTATAGAATCTAATAGAGAGTAAAGGAAGTGGAGCAAAAAAATTATCACACAAAATGACAATGGAAATGAAAAGGACAGCCAGAAAAAACGAAAAATAAGTGGTACAGAATTGCAATGAGCCCCCAAAAGAAAAATGTTAAATTATTATTCTTAGTAAGTAATCAGTTCAGTTGTTTCTACCTACTGAAGAACTACAAGAATTTTGACACCTCATAGTCTCAATTGTCCCACCCTAGTTAAAGCTTTGCTTTTCTCCCTTTCAGTCAAAGAAGAAACTGTAGAGTTAAAAACAATATATTTTTGATGAATCAAAGTAAGAGGCAATGTAAGACAAAATAAGTACAGAAAATTCAGATACTAAATTTATATTGACTTATCAAACTTTTTATTTCCATGAAGAAGTGAGGAAAGCATCCAGAGGCAACCACAGAATCCTAAAATGTCACGGGGATATCTATTTATTACTCATTCTAAAGTTATAGAACAAAACCATTCACCCCTAACATAACACAGTAAGTACAAGGGTCCAGCAGATAAAAGAGGAGCTAAAAGAGCAGCATAAACTGAGGGAGAACCAGAAGGAGTCACTAAATCAGATTTAGACAGTATGGCTATGGTCAATGAAGTTGCTAAGACCCAAAGTACTTTAGCCATTTTGGTGATGGTCAAAGAACAAGCCAATATAGGTGACTACAAAACCAAGGAAAACCTTGACTGAGTCATCTACCAGGAGACGGTGGCATGGAGTAGTAGAACAGGACCCACAGGTGCTCTGGAAGATCACTTGGCAAACAGGCTAGACTACACCCTGAAAGCCATCCAACTTGGATAGGAGGGATAATTTCTTCTAGAGAGAGGCTATAAATCACATGCTTTAGGGGAGAAGGGAATTTTAGAGGCCATCTAATCCAACCAACCCATTTTATGGAATAGATCAAGATTGAGTGAAGTGGCTCACATAGGGTGCATTTCATTTCTGTTAAGAAGCAGAATTGGGATTTGAAATCTGGTCCTTGGTCTCAAATCTAGCATTCTTTCGACCTTACCATGCTGGAAGTCCATATTTCCTTTGACCAAGAGAAACAAGTAACAGACAGGGAGAAGAAAACTGAAGGGAAGAGAGAAATCCTTTGGCGGTCACTATAAAAAAGATCTCCCCCTACGTATGTAGCTATGGAGGATCCTAGAGACCCTTCAAAGAGGAAGCAGCCAAGAGGAAAATACTCGAGTCAGAGGTAATACAGCACTTCCCCAGCTATATGACTGGGAAGTTATTTGTGGTATACATACATCACCCAAAGAGAGGGGAAGTAACCTACAGTAAGACTAGAGGCCATCTATGAAATGTTCAATTATGATCCAGAATACTCCTGGGAAAATTTTGAAGCCAAGTTCCACACAGGGGGAGCCCATAAAAGAGTCCATCACAGAGCTAACAGGTCAGAAAAAGAGTGACCAGGGAAGTCCTGAACAGATACAGCAGAGTTGCCGGAAGACTTGACAGTCTGGTAACAGATTACCAATCTAACATTCTCTAACATTTGGTGTCAAGAAGGCTTCAATAAGATAATTTCCCTAACCTAGTCCATACTTGGCCACTCTACGTTTATGTGCCTTCCTTTGTTTTGTTTTCTCCTTTATTCTTGACTAAAATTATTTAAGCAACTTGTGTCTGGTTTGAATTAAAGAAAAGATGGCCATTCAGTCCATTCCTAAACCAAGCACATAGTAGTCAGGTGATTGGAGCAAAAAGGGAAGGTATCAGTCCTCAATATTACCCCAATCTCTGTCTGTTGACATCTTATCCATCCTGCAAGACCCAGTGCAAATGCCACCTCCTTCATAAAGTCTTTTCTCATCTGGACATATAACACTTGATAATCTCTTAGTGACTTTCCATATCATAATTTGTATTATATTTATCCTTATATATACCTTCAACACACCTAGTAGATTCTCTTGGCAGGCTCATGGGGGAAAACAGACGAGAATTAAACAGGATGAAAAGAAATGGAGGGGCTGCAGTCTGAATCAGTGGAAGGGGAACTCGTGGATAAAAACAGCGAACATTTTGTGTCTCCCCCCCCATTAGGCCATAAGCTCAATAAAAGAAAGACCAGTGTCTCATTTGTCTTCGTAACTTTCCCATGCCTGCCCTAGTAGAATAAATGAATGAAAGGTCTTATGTACAGCAGTTGATCAATTAATAATTGTGTATTGATTTATTTGCTTCCCTTGATTCCCCTACCTTCTCCTACGATATTTATCATCTAGCACAGTGACAGGTACCCAGTTTGATATATGCAATAATTACTTAATTAATTGACTAAATTGCACTCACTATAATGGAGGATAATTACCTCAAAATATCTCTCAAATGAATGGACTATAGATCTGAGTCAATGTGACAGTCCTTAAAAGTATCCAGAAAGAGACTTTCTACATATGCTTATGCATTCAAATCAACTGACTTTGGAGCAGTCCCTTAATTTTTAGTTTTAGAGCCTTTGGTAGCCTTGGATTCCTGAATTCTTCTACTTGGAAGCTGTTATTCTAACATTTCAGTAGCCAAAGACATAACTCAGAATTTTGGTACCCATGGGTAAATTCATTTGAATACAGAAAGAGAGAAATGACTTAGTCCAATACAGATGACCTGGGATAGAGGGCAACCCTTTTCTCAGAAAACCTGATGCTTCCTTGGGGCTTGGCTAATAAATCCAAAATTTCCAAGTCCCAAGAAGTAGAGGAAGGAGACAGGCAGGATCAGAGAGTGAGGTGGGATAGCCACATGAAAAAAAGAGTGGCTGACCAGACCATGGCTGCAGGAAGAAAGCATGCTCTCTAGAGGAGGAAGCTCTGGTACAAGATTCTGGTTATGCTACTCTAGTTATTGCTTTGCCAGTGACTAGGGGCATCTCCAAACTGCCTTCACTTGAATTATATATCTGAAAACATAGGATTCTACATAGTTTGCCTTAACTAACTCTACTCACATTTGTTTTAACTACACTAAAGCTCTAAAGCATCTGGTTTGTGGTTATTTGTTGTTTTTTTTTGGGGGGGGGCAGGCTAAAAAGGTATTGGAGACTATGTAGACAGAGAACATTCTGTCCTGAAAAGTACTGCTGCCACCTCCTGTATTTCAACTCTGTGGTTCCACAGATCTCTCTTCTTACCTCTCAACCCAATCAAAGCCAGTTCTTCCAGTTTGGGACTTAATGACGTGTATGGGGATGGTGCAACACTGCCTCCTCATCAGCCCCATGTTCAGTTTAATTATCCCAATGTGGAAATGATACAGAGGGGCTAAGTTAGAAGGAGTAATTAGACAGGGTGGAGCAGTACAACCTGGGTTGACAGAAAGAAAGAAAGAAAGAAAGAAAGAAAGAAAGAAAGAAAGAAAGAAAGAAAGAAAGAAAGAAAGAAAGAAAGAAAGAAAGAAAGAAAGAAAGA
>NC_058132.1:202589079-202730059 GCF_016433145.1 Gracilinanus agilis
ATATATATATATATAAATAACACACTGTTTAGGAGAAGTAGAAAAAGACCAAAAAAGAACTCCAAAGGAAAGAAAAAGAACTAGAGTTATAAGTGAATCTTATTAAACACTCAAACATAATTTAATTCTAATATTACAAAAATTATCTACAAAAATAGGGGAAAATGAGCTAACCAAACTCTTTGTATGAAACAAATTTCGTGCTGATACCTAAACTAAAGACATGTAAAACAGAGAAAGGAAACTATAGATAACTATTTGTTTAATGAACATTGAAGTAAAATGAATAAAGTAGTAGTGAAGAGGTCAGTACAAAAATATCATATGAAAAAGACCATAAACTATGACTAGGTAATATTTGTCAGAGATTCAGGATTGGCTCAATAATAGGGAATCTTTATTAATCATAAGAGGAAAAATTAATAACAAAACAATATAAAACCATAAATGATTATATAAATATATTTTAAAATGAAATGCCCATTAAATGGTGTTTTTTTTTTTTTACTTTTAAAAAGCTTTAGAAAAAAAGGAACTGTTCAAAACCAAGAATTAATATTACCTGTGATGGAGAAATACTAGAAGCTTTCTTAGTAAGATCAGGGATAAAACAAGCATGTCCATTGTGACTATTATTATTTAATATAGTTCTAGAAATTATATCCATATAATAAGATCCAAAAAAATTAAGAAAACATAGACAAAGAGGAAACAAAACAATTTATTTTTACAGATGATATTATGGTTTGTTTAGAAAACCCAAGTCAACTAAGAATTAACTAAAACAATAACTTCAGCACAGTTTTATCAACAAAACTGAGCAGAAAAGAAAAAAAAACAAATTCCTTTCAAAGTAACTAAAAATGTAAAATATACTGTGGGAAGCCAATAAGAGAATAGATAAAAATCTGAGACTCCTCTTTTGACCCCTTTTGTGATCCTTGTGATTTCTTCTTGAAAAGTATTATGGCCTTACTGAAAAGCTTTAAGTTCCTATCAAACCTGAATTTAAAGGGTTAACATTGTTAACACAGCAAGGAATGCTGCTGCCTGTTATAGCTAAGGCCAAGATACTCCCCATCTTGGCTTTCTGATAAGAACCTAGTAAAAATTCAGCCTTGGCCTTGGTCTATTCTGAAGCCAATATTTTGTGTTTTGATGTGACATAATTTGTAACTTCTGCGCATCTGCAAAGTTTCCGGGGCGGGGGGGGGAAGGGGTTCTTTTGTGTGAAATGAGTCTTGAAATATATATAATAAACTCCATGCTCCTGTAGCCAGAGCTGGAAGCATGAAGTAAAAGACATTTCCCTTGTCCTGTCCTTATTTCCTTATCAACTAAATTGTCATCAGATTATCAGAGATGATAAAGAGATCTCCACAATATACCAGGAGCCCAGCCTTCAAGGTACATGTAGGAATTATATATAACTAAAAACAACACTCTTAATAGAAATATTTAGACCTAAATCATTGGAAAGATCTTAGTTACTCATAGTTGGACTATGACAATATAGTCAAAATTATAATAGTTTGTATAATTTAATGTACAGACTTCATGCCATACCAGTGAAGTTATGTAAGGATGGGATTTGTGCAAGGGGGATGGGACAAAAGGAGCCAGAGAAGAAGTGGCTGACATTTGGTGACAGTTACTGACAGTTGAGAGACCAGAGATGATTCTGGGAAAAGCTCCAGAGGTGGAAGGAGGAGAAAAAGGGTTCCGGTGGAGGACATCCCAGCTCAGATCCAGTCCTGAGGGCTTCCTGAGGATCTTTCTTTGGACATTGAAAGTCTGATTCCCTGGTCAAAGATCCCATCATATCTCACCCAGCAAGACTTCAATCATAGAGTCACCCAAGTGTTTGGACTCCATTTGGGGAGCAATCTCTTAGTCTCCTTCCCCTATTACCCAACCTTGCTGAGAAACCCTTTCCAGTCTAACTTACAATTATAGAAAAGGATAGAAATAGAAACAGAATGAAAAGGGGCAAGGGAAGAAGCTTAGATGTGCGAACCATTGGGTTTCCCACCTAAGTGACAGACCCCATAGAAATAGAGAAGAGAGCACCCCAAAATCCCTCTGCCCTTCACCCCTTTCCCCAACACTTGAATTGAAAATAATAAAAGCCATTCATTAGTCAGATAGCATTCCAGAGTACCTGAGAATCAACGAGGGAGAGGGGAACCACAGCTTAGTCTGGCTGCCTCCATCTTGAAGTCAGACCACCTGCTGTGAAGTTTACTGATCTTGGGGGAGGCTTGTGTGAACCCTGCCCTCATTCAGAATTGGATTGGGGTACCACATACCCCATGTTATAGGGAAGCCTCTCCCCCAATTCCTGTGGGGCAACACGACCACCCAGGTCACCCTCAAAGTCTCCCAGTATATATTTGGTGGGAGGGGAGAGCTAGAAGAGTGTCACTCCTCATAGACTTTCTCTGTCTCCCTTCTATCATAACATTGGTTATTGGCTCTCATTATTACAACAGTTTTGGAAGAAGCTCTCTTTATTATTACAGTTACCAAAGGGTTACTTTATGAAACTAGAATAAATTATTTTAAAATTCATTTAGAGGAATAATAGGCCAAGAGTCTCAAGAGAAGTAATTTTGAAACTGGAGAGGAAGGGAACCCAGAAGTACCACATCTCAAACCATTCTATAGAACAGTAACTAAAACTATCTAGTACTTGCTTAAAAAAAAAAAAAAAAAAAACCACCACCACTACAACAACAAAACCAGAAAGCTGATCAGTGAAACAGATTAGGTGCAAAAGACCCAAAAGTAGTTGAATATTGTAGTGAAGTATTTGATAAACACAAGGTTTGACATAAAAGTAGTTAAGAACCCTAGCCTTAGCCTCAGATTCTCAGGAACACATTAATGATATATAAAGTGAGGTGAATTGTTATTTCCCTTTCTCCCACCCCCACAGGCTCATTCCTCATTTTCTCTCAGAAATTCATACCCCTTTTTGTACCTTTTTGCTATTTTTATAGAATTTCTTATTTTTAAATAATACCAGTAACTAAGGTAAGGAGTGGCAACTAGGCAACACAGTTGATAGAGTGCTAGTTCTAGAGTCAAGAAGACTTTTCTTCCTAAGTTCAAGTCTGGCATTCAGATACTAGGGCAAATCACTTAACACTGTCTGCCTCAGTTTCCTCATCTGTAAAATGAGCTAGAGAAGAAAATGACAAATCACTCCATTATCTTTATAAGAAAATTCCAAAAACAGGATCAAGAAGAGTCAGACATGACTAAAATGACTGAACAACAACTGGGAAAACTGGAAAAAATCATTTAGAAAAAATTAGATTTAGACGAATATCTCACTCTATATGTCATAATAAGCTTCAAATGGGTCCAAGACCCAAATATAAAAAGTTCATATCATAATCAAATTAGAGGAGCAGTGAAGGAAACACCTTTCACAACTAGGTATGGAAAAAGAATTCTTAACCTAAAAAGGGATAGAGAGGCTCATCAGAGATAAAGTGGACAATTTTGGTTACATAAAATTGAAATGTTTCTGCACAAACAAAATCAATGGTGTTTGAATTCAAAGGGAAGCAGTTGACTGGGGAAAATCTTTGCATCAAATTTCTCTGGTAAAGGTCTGATATCCAAGATACAGAGGATTTTTGTAAATATATGATAACATGAGCCATTAAATAAATTAACAACCATTAAATCAATTAATAAGCATTTATTAATCACTTATTATTTTCCACATATTCTATTTAGTTCAAGATCCAAAGGAAAAAAGCAAAAATGTTCCAAACTCTCAAGGAGCTCACATTTTAATAGAGGAAACAGCACATAGAAATCAGAATGCAAGAAATAGAGTAGATGGAGGAATATACTACCTTAGAGAGGAAGGCAGACCAGGAAAAGCTTTCTAGAAGAGGTGGCACTTGAACTGAATCTTCAAAGAAAACAGATTCTCAGAGGTAGAGGATTGGAAGGAGAATATTGGAAGCCTGGGGAACAGTCATCCAATAAGATTCCCAAAATAGAGCAAAGAAAACATAGGCAAACACAAAAGGAAAACAGGAATGGAACCAGAAACAAGAAGTAGGTCAGTATGTCCAGTTTGGGGTGGGGTAGGTAACAAATTGAGAATTATGACAAGGTGACTTAGGAGGATCATGGTGCCCTCAACAGTAACAGAGAAGGATTTGGGAGAAAAAGATAAGAAATACCATTTTGCATGGGTTAAGTTTGAGCTGCATATAGGGCAGTGTTGGCAAAGGCTTGACATACCTGCAGAGCCTGCACTTGGGGAGCTGCTTCATTCCCCCTCTTCCCAGTACCTGAGGACATTTTTTGCATTCCCCACCCCTCTATCCAGTCACCCAAAGAGAGCACTTCCTCCTTCTCTTTGGGGCAATGTTGGGGCAGGGGGTGGCTCACAGGCAGCTTGAAATTGCAGTCTGGGCATGCGAATTTGAAAACCTTCACCAACACTGATATAGAGCATCTAGACTGCAATGTGCCATGGGCATTGGGGAATTGAAGCTCAGGGGAAACATTTGAACTAACTAAATAGGTCTAGAAATAATTTACACAGAGGTAATAAATGAAGCCACAGAATAGGATGAATTCACCAAATTCACCAGAGTAGAGGGAGAAAAGAGAAGGGCGGGGTGTCAAGGCAGACTTGGGGGATACAAATAGATAATGATAAAAAGAGATAACACATCATTCAAAAGAAGAAAGACAAGCTATCAACAACCATATGGAAAAAATATTCCAAATCATCCATAATAATAGAAATGCAACTCAAAAAAACTTCATTTCAACCTTGCACCTAGATTAGCAAAACATTACCAAAAAAGGGAAAATTACATTTGCTGGAGAATATATAGAAGACAGACACATTAATGTACTACCAGTGAAGCTGTGGTATGGTTTGCCTGCAAAGTAATTTGGAACTATGCCACAAAAGTCCCTAAACTGTGAGTATTACTGTGAGAAATACTGCTACTAGGAGTGTACTCTTAAAAAGATCAAGGAAAGCGGGGAAAGATCCACATATTCAAAAATAATTATAAGAGCACTTTGTTTTATAACAAAGAACTGGAAACAAAGTTACTGCATATCTATTGGGGAACAAATTATTCTATATTAATGCAATGGTATACTGATGCACCATAAGAAATGACAACAGAGAGATTTGCAGAAACCTGGAAGCACGATGAATTGAGTGGCACCAGGAGAACAATTTATACAATGACTATAGAAAACAACTATGAAAGAAAGAAGTGACTACAATCAAAGTAATAGCCATTTATGACTCCAGAAGACTGCTGCTGAATCATGTTTCCTACCTATTTGGGAAAGTTAGTCTAGTAGGTCATGGACTAGAATGAAACATAGCCAATATGTGAATTGGTTTTATATGACTATACTTATATATCTATATATATATATGTGTGTGTGTGTGTGTGTGTGTGTGTGTGTGATTTTATTTTTCTTTTTTAGGAAATAATAGGAGGTTAGTGATAATGATACTAAAAAAGAAGGAAAGACAAAAGCCTCAATTAATCGTCTAAAAAAAATCGTAAAGAAAACCAGGAAACAGACATTCAGGGCAGTGATAAAACTATTATGTTAAATTTGAATTATAAAAAACAATTCTGTAGGTTGCAGAAAAAACATTGGACAATAGAAGTCTAGAGTTTCATATATAATCATAACATAATCATATATAATTCATATAATATAAAACCCTCATTTTTCTTTGTATATTTAAATGTTCATATTTATTGGCATTTTTAAAAGTTCATAATAAAAAAAGAAAATTAGGGTAAGTAGAATACAAACACAGGTGGCAAAATACCCACTCTGAGTAGGCATTTATATAAAGAACTGCCAGGTATGGAAACCAATGCAAGATCATACCTTCTCCACAATTTGTAATCTTAGAGCTGAGGTTCTTAACCTGGGAGTCCAAAGGTCTCCAACAAATCTGTGGATAGATTCTAAGGTGTATGAAAATGTAGGTTGGAAAAACTTATGTCTTCCATTTCATTCATTATTCAGATTTAGTATTTCCTGTGATGATCAATGTAGGCAATGGTGGTATTGTTTTTCATTAGATTTCCCAAACAGTTCATGACTTAAAAAAAAAAAAAATCCATCTCTAAAAGAGTTAATCCATCTCTAAAAGAGTTAATCCATCTCTAAAAGAGTTAATCCATCTCTAAAAGAGTTTCCCCAAACCGAGAAGTTACATGACTTACCCTGGGTCAAACCATTTTCTATGCTGCCTTTATAGGCTTGGCACATAGTAAGGATTTAATAATGAATGATAATTTTCAGAGGGGAAGAGCTCCAACAGCTAAAGGGGGCCAGGCATATCAGGAAAGGCTTCCTATTGTTATTGTTGCTCAGTTGTGTCTGACTCCATGACCCCATTTGGGTTTTCTCCACAGAGATACTAGATTGGTTTGCCATTTCCTTCTCCATTGCATTTTTACAAATGAAGAACTGAGGCAAACAGGATTAAGTGAGGTTGGGTTTTTTTTGTTATTTTTTTTTTCATTTTTATTGCCATGCAAAACACACTTCCATATTGGTCATTGTTGAAAGAGCACACTCATACATAACCAAAACTCCAAAGTAAAACCAAACATACACTGATGTGAAAGATGACTACAAGAATTCTTCCTCTGGAGGTGGATAGCATTCCCCATCATAAGTCTAGGGTGAAGTGACTTGCTGAGGGTAGCACAACTCCTAAGTGTCTGAGGCTGGTTTTAAACTCACGAAGATGAGATTTCCTGATTCTAAGCCCAGTGCTCTATCCACTGTGCCACCTAGCTTCCTAGAGGAGGTGTTGAATAAGCTGAATCTTGAAGGAGGATGGTAGCAGGGAGAAGGGAGGACATTCCAGGCATTAGTGGCAACCTGTGCAAAGGCTACAGAACTGGGAGATGGAATACCTAGTCTGGGGACTGCAAATAAGCCAATTGGATTGGAACATATAGGGCACAAAGAAGAGTGTTGTGAAGTAAGTATAAATGACTAAGTCAAAAGAACAGCCATAGTTCAAATCTGGCCTCAGATACTTCCTAGCTGTGTGACCCTGGACAAGTCACTTAACCCCCACTGGCAATCCCTCACTACTCTTCTGCCTTGGAACCAATACATAGAATTGATTCTAAAACAAGATAAGGGTTTGAAAAAACAAAAAACAAAAGAAGCAGCTTTAGAATCAGTCAGAGAATTTTAGAACCAGAACAGAATTTAGAAGTCACCCAGTCTAAGTTTGTTGTTTTTCTGATAGAGGCCAGTTGCCCAAACTGTTGCTCAAACAGGGAATGAATATTAGAATGAGATATGAGCACATGTCTTTGGATGAAAAATCCTTCCACTCTCATGATCCCTTCCCTCTTTACTCTGAAGTTCCTGCTGTCTGGGATCCAGGAACCTGAAGCCTTGGGAGAAAGACTGAGATGTGCCCAGAGAACCTGGAAAATCACTTTGTATGTAATATACACTTCATAAATAAATACTGAGTGAATGGATGAATTTTCGTTGAGTGAATTAATGAATATAGGGCACCTTCGAATGGGACCCAGGCACCCCCAAGAGGACCCAGGCAGTGACAAAGTGACATAGGCTACCTGGGGCTCAACCAATTGAACCCAACAAAAATAAATATACATATATTTATATATACATATTCCTGTTAATCATGAGTCATTTCCTGGAAAGGAACCCATTAACTCTTCTCCTGAGGACCTGGGAACGCTCTAAATTTAGCTTAGGCTGCCACTTAGTGGAGCCTCAAGAAATGACTCCTCTAAAGATAAAATCCCAAGACTTTTTACTCAGAGAAACATACTAGAGCAGTGCCAAAGATGACATGCAGAGCAATCTCTGTAGGCACATGGCCTCCCTCCTGCCCCCAGAATAGGTTACTAGACAGGCAGAGGGACTCAGGCAGAGCTGCTCCCCTCTCCCTCCCCACTGTACCTGAGGACATTTTTTCACATCCCTGCCCCTCTGCCTAGTAGCCCAGTGGGAGCACACAGGGGGTGAGGGGGATGGCTCACAGGTGGTAGAGCTGGAGGGGAGCAGAGCACTTGGGCCACTCCCCTTCCCCTCTCTACGCTCACTGAGGACATTCCTCACTCTTCACCTGCCCCTTTGCTCAGCAGCCCAATGGGAGCACTTCCTCCTTCCTCTGTGTAGGGTAAAGGGGGTGTGGGGGTGCCCCAAACTCAGTGGGGGGAAGGGCAGGGCATGTGGTCTCTGGGGGCAGGTGGGCACAGAACTCCATCTCTAAAAGGTTCACTATCACTAGGGCCCTAGAGGAATGATAGTAACCCCAACTATGAGATGTTAGAGACCCTGGGATGTCTAGAGAAAAAGGTTTGTAATTTAGGTGGTGTGTCCAGAGGGGAAGGGAACAAGCACTTTACAAATTTTATTTCATTTGATCCTCACAACAACCCTAGGAGGTAGGTACTATTATTATCCCTGTTTTACAGATGGGGAAAACTGAGAAAGGCAGGGGTTAAGTGACTTGCCCAGAGTCAAACAACGAGTAAGTATTGGAGACTGATTTCAAGTCGTGTTTTCTTTACTCCAGGCTCAGAACTCTATCCACTTTGCTACTTCAGATGAAGCTGCATGAGAAGCATTTCTGGCTACATAGACCCTTAAAGAGCAGTTGAGTGGAATCACAAAAGCACAGAATTTGAGAGTTGAAAGGAACCTCAGCAGCCATCTGGGTTAATTCAAACTGAAAAGGAATACCCACTATAACATATCCAACAAGTATCTAGGCTTGAAGATCTCCAGGAGGAAGAATCTTCCATGTCCCCAAGAGGTCCATTCCACTTTGAGGAAGTTCTCGTTATTACTAAATTTTTCCTGGCATCAAGACAAAATCTGCCTCTTTGCAACTTCTACACTGAATCTTCCTGGTTCCACCCACTGAAGTCAGACAGAACAAGTCTAATCTCTCTTTTGAAGGATGTCCCTTCAAGTATTTGAAAATAGCTGCTCTCGTGTTCGCACTAAGCCTTCCCTTCTCTGGACTAAACATGCCCAACTCCATTAACTTCATATGAAATGAACTCAATGTCCTTCACTGCCCTTGTATTTCCCCTCTGGATATTTCCCAGCTAAGAAGTCATTCTTAAACTGTGGCACCCTAAACTGACCCCAATGTGCCTAATGGGGTCTAACCAGGGCAGAGTTCAGATGGGTTCTCATTTCCTCATTCCTGGAATCAGACCCATTCTTGAGTTAGACTCTTTGGGTTCCACTTCACATTACTGGATCATAATGAAACTTGTAATTCTACAAAACCCCCTGATCTTTTTCAGAAAAAAATACATCATTCCTCTTTCATTCTGTACCTGTTAAGGTGATTTATTTAATTCTATTTTTCTTTTTTATTTATTTTTTTAATTTTTAAATTTTTAAATCTTTTCCCATGGTTACATGATTCATGTTCTCTCCCTCCCTTCACCCCTCCCCATTCCTGGAGCTGACAAGCAATTCCACTGGGTTATACATATGTTATCATTCACTACCTATTTCCAGATTATTCATTTTTATAAAAGTCATCTTTTAAAATCAAAACCCCAAATCATATAACCATATAAACAAGTGATAAATCATATGTATTCTTTCTGCATTTCTGCTCCCACAGTTCTTTCTCTCAATGTGGATGGCATTCTTATTATTAGCAAAGTCGATTATATTTGATCCTCCCACAATGTTTCAGTTACTGCGTACAGTGTTTTCCTGGTTCTGCTCATTTCACTCCATATCAGCTCATGAAGATCTTTCCAGTTCAGATAGAAATCAAGCAGTTCATCATTCCTTATAACACAGTAGTATTCCAAGGATGATTTTTTTTAACATAAGTATGAGAGACTGCACTTAGCTCTACTGACTTTCATTTAATTTTGAAAGCAATTGGACACATAAATGGTACAATGAATACAATGTCAGACCTAGTGTTAGGAAAATCTGAGTTAAAATCAAACCTCAAATGTTTACTAGCTATATGACCCTGAGCAAGACACTTAACCCAATAAGGATAATAATAGCACCTACCTCCCAGAGCTGCTGTGAGGATCAAATGAGATATTTTCAAAGTACTTAATACAGTGCCTGGCACATAGTAAGCAATTTTATTTGTTGTTGTTGTTGTTGTTTTATTTAAATATATTTTTTTTAGAAAAATTTTCCATGGTTACATGATTCATGTTTTTACTTTCCCCTTCACCCCCCCTCAAACCCCCTCCCCCATATCCAACACACATTTCCACAGGTTTTAACATGTGTCATAAATCAAGACTTATTTCCATATTATTGATAGTTACACTAGAGTGGTCGTTTCGAGTTTACATTCCCAATCATGTCTGCATCAACCCATGTGTTCAAGCAGTTGTTTTTCTTCTGTGTTTCCACTTCTGCAGTTCTTCCTCTGAATGTGGGTAATGTTCTTTTCCATAAGTCCCTCCAGATTGTCCTGGGTCATTGCATTGTTGCTAGTACAGAAGTCCATTACATTCTATTTTACCACAGTGTATCAGTCTCTGTGTATAATGTTCTTCTGGCTCTGCTTCTTTCACTCTGCATCAATTCCTGGAGGTCTTTCCAATTCACATGGAATTCCTCCAGTTTATTATTCCTTTGAGCACAATAGTATTCCATCACCAGCATATACCACAATTTGTTCGGCCATTCCCCAATTGAAATCCATACCCTCATTTTCCAGTTTTTTGCCACCACAAAAAGCGCAGCTATAAATATTTTTGTACAAGTCTTTTTATCTATTACTCTTTGGGGTACAAACCCAGCAATGGTATGGCTGGATCAAAGGGCAGGCAGTCTTTTAGAGCTCTTTGGGCATAGTTCCAAATTGCCATCTAGAATGGTTGGATCAGTTCACAACTCCACCAGCAATGCATTAATGTCCCAATTTTGCCACATCCCCTCCAACATTCATTACTGTCTCCTGCTATCATTTTAGCCAATCTGCTAGGTGTGAGGTGGTACCCCAGAGTTGTTTTGATTTGCCTTTCTCTAATTATTAGAGATTTAGAACACTTTCTCATGTGCTTATTGATACTTTTGATTTCTTTATCTGAAAATTGCCTATTCATGTCCCTTGCCCATTTATCAATTGGGGAATGGCTTGATTTTTTTATACAATTGATTTAGCTCCTTGTATATTTGAGTAATTAGACCTCTGTCAGAGTTTTTTGTTATAAAGATTTTTTCCCAGTTTGTTGTTTCCCTTCTGATTTTGGTTGCATTGTTTTTGTCTGTACAAAACCTTTTTAATTTAATATAATCAAAATTATTTATTTTACATTTTGTAATTTTTTTCTAACTCTTGCTTGGTTTAAAATTTTTCCCTTTTCCATAGATCTGACAAGTATACTATTCTGTGTTCACTTAATTTACTTATAGTTTCCTTCTTTATATTCAGGTCATTCACCCATTCTGAATTTGTCTTGGTGTAGGGTGTGAGATGTTGATCTAAACCTAATGTCTCCCATATTGTTTTCCAATTTTCCCAACAATTTTTGTCAAATAGTGGATTTTTGTCCCAAAAGTTGGGCTCTTTGGGTTTATCATACACTGTCTTGCTGACGTCACTTACCCCAAGTCTATTATACTGATCTTCCCTTCTGTCTCTTAGCTAGTACCATATCATTTTGATGACCGCTGCTTTATAGTATAGTTTAATATCTGGTACTGCTAGGCCACCTTCTTTTATGGTTTTTTTTTTCATTATTTCCCTTGATATTCTTGATCTTTTGTTCTTCCAAATGAACTTTATTATAGTTTTTCCTAATTCAATAAAAAGTTTTTTGGTAGTTTGATAGGTATGGCAGTAAATAGGTAAATTAATTTGGGTAGAATGGTCATTTTTATTATAATTATCTCATTCTACCCATGAGCAATCAATGTTTTTCCAATTGGTTAGATCTAGTTTTAATTGTTTTAAAGTTTTTTGTAGTTATGTTTGTATAATTCCTGTGTTTGTTTTGGTAGGTAGATTCCTAAGTATTTTATATTGTCTAGGGTAATTTTAAATGGTGTTTCTCTTCCTACCTCTTGCTGCTGTGATATGTTGGAAATATATAGAAATGCTGATGATTTATGTGCATTTATTTTGTATCCTGCAACTTTTCTAAAGTTGTTGATTATTTCTACTAGCTTTTTATTTGATTCTCTAAGATTTTTTAAGTAGACCATCATATCATCTGCAAAGAGTGATAGCTTAGTCTCCTCATTGACTATTTTAATACCTTCGATTTCTTTTTCTTCTCTAATTGCTACTGCTAGTGTTTCTAGTACAATGTTAAATAATAGAGGTGATAATGGGCATCCTTGTTTCACACCTGATCTTATTGGGAAGGCTTCTAATTTATCCCCATTGCATATGATGCTTGTTGATGGTTTTAGATAAATACTGTTTATTTTTTTTTAGGAAAAGTCCTTCTATTCCTATACTTTCTAGTGTTTTCAATAGGAATAGATGTTGTATTTTGTCAAAGGCTTTTTCAGCATCTTTTGAGATAATCATGTGGTTTTTGTTGGTTTGCTTATTGATATGATCAATTATGTGAATGGTTTTCCTAATGTTGAACTATCCTTGCATTCCTGGTATAAATCCCAGCTGATCATAATGAATAACCCTTGTGATCACTTGCTAGAGTCTTTTTGCTAATATTCTGTTTAAGATTTTTGCATCTTTGTTCATTAAGGAGATTGGTCTATAGTTTTCTTTCTCTGTTTTTTATCTCCCTGGCTTTTGGATCAGTATCATATTTGTATCATAAAAGGAGTTTGGTAGAATTCCTTCTTTGCTTATTATGTCAAATAGTTTATATAGTATTGGAATTAGTTGTTCTTTGAAGGTTTGATAGAATTCACTTGTGAATCCATCTGGTCCTGGGGATTTTTTCTTAGGGAGTTCTTTGATGGCTTGTTCAATTTCTTTTTCTGAGATGAGATTATTTAAGTATTCTATTTCTTCTACTGTTGATCTAGGTAATTTATATTTTTGTAAATATTCATCCATCTCACCTAAGTTGCTGTATTTATTGCCATATAATTGGGCAAAATAGTTTTTAATGATTGCCTTGATTTCCTCTTCATTAGAGGTGAGGTCTCCCTTTTCATCTTTGATACTGATGATTTGGTTTTTTTCTTTCCTTTTTTTAATTAGATTGACCAGTACTTTGTCAATTTTGTTTGTTTTTTCAAAGTACCAGCTTCTAATCTTATTTATTAATTTAATAGTTCTTTTACTTTCAATTTTATTGACTTCTCCTTTAATTTTTATAATCTCTAATTTGGTCTTTAGTTGGGGATTTTTAAATTTATTCCCTTTCTAGTTTTTTAATTTGCATGCCCAGTTCATTGATCTTTGCCCTCTCTGATTTGTTAATACATGCACTCAAGGATATAAAATACTCACTGCCTTAGCTACATCCCACAAAGTTTGGCAGGATGTCTCATCATTGTCATTCTCTTCAATGAAATTATTGATTGTTTCTATGATTTCTTCTTTAACTAACTGGTTTTGGAGAATCATGTTATTTAATTTCCAATTAGTTTTTGATTTGCCTGTCCATGTGCCCTTACTAATTATTATTTTTATTGCATTTTGATCTGAGAAGATTATATTTATTATTTCTGCTCTTTTGCATTTGTTTGCAATGTTTCTATGCCCTATTACATGGTCAATCTTTGTGAATATACCATGTGCAGCTGAAAAGAAGGTGTATTCCTTTTTGACCCTATTTATTTTTCTCCACATATCTATTAAATCTAATTTTTCTAGGATTTCATTCACCTCTCTTATCTCTTTCTTATTTATTTTTTGGTTTTATTTATCTAAATCTGAAATAGGAAGATTTAGATCTCCTACTAGTATGGTTTTACTATCTATTTCCTTCTTGAGCTCTGCCAGTTTCTCCTTTATGAATTTGGATGCTATACCATTTGGTGCATACATATTGAGTACTGTAATTTCCTCATTGTCTCTACTGCTTTTTATCAGGATGTAATGACCTTCCCTGTCTCTTTTAATCAGAGCTATTTTTACTTTGGCTTTGTCAGAAATCATGATCGCCACTCCTGCCTTCTTTTTCTCAGTTAAAGCCCAAAAGATTTTGCTCAAGCCCTTGACCTTAAACCTGTGTATGTCCACCCACCTCATATGTGTTTCTTGTAGACAACATATGGTGGGATTTTGGTTTCTAACCCACTCTGCTATTTGCTTCTGTTTTATGGGCAAGTTCATCTCATTCACATTCAGAGTTATAATTATCAGTTGTGTATTCCCCAACATTTTGGTATTCTCTCCTAGTTCTACCACTTCTACTTACTCAATTTCATTTTAAACTAGTGGTTTGTTTTCGACCAGTCCCCCTTGTCCCCTCCCTTGATTTACTTCCCTTTCCACCCCTTCCTTTATTATTCCCCTCTTTTTATTTTTGAAGACCTAATGAATTTCCTCCCCCCTCTACTCCCCTCCCTTTTTTGACCTCCTCACTCCCCTGCTCCCCTTGGTTAATCTGTTCTGACTTTCTCAGTAGGGTTAGATAGAATTTTATATCCCACTGGATATAGCTATTCTTCCCTCTCAGGGTTAATTCTGCTGAGAGTAAGGTTTAAATATTACCTCTTAATGCTCTCTTCCTCTCCTTCTAATAGTATTCATCCCCTCCCCTTCCCATGTTCTCTTTGTGTGGTATAGAATATCCTATTTTCTTATTCATTCAAGTTTCTCTTGGTGCCATCTACTATTCACCCCCACCCCATCTCATCTTAGACCATTTAGTGCTCCAACCTCTCCCAATGAATAATTTTTCTAATTACTATAATAGTGAATACAGTTTTTGAAAATTCCACATAACATTTCTCCATATAGGAATACAAATAATTTGATCTTATTAAGGCTCTTAAAGAGACAAATTTAAAAATGAGTTTTTTTCTTTCCCCTCTGTTTCTTATTTACCTTTTCATGTTTCTCTTTGTTTTTGTGGTTGGATATCGAACTTTCCATTTAGTCCTGGTCTTTTCTGTGCAAATACTTGGAAATCTTCTATCTCGTTGAATGTCCATACTTTCCCCTGGAAGTATAAAGTCAGTTTCGATGGGTAGGTGATCCTTGGTTGAAGACCCAGTTCTCTTGCCTTTCTGAATATCAGATTCCAAGCCTTATGGTCTCTTAGTGTGGAGGCTATCAGATCCTGTATGATCCTGATTGGTGCTCCTTGATATCTGAATTGTCTCTTTCTGGCTTCTTATAAAATTTTTTCTTTTAATTGGAAGCTCTTGAATTTGCTGGGGGTTTTCTTTTCAGGGTCTAGTGTAGAGAGTGATCTATGGATCCTTTCAATGTCTATATTGCCCTCTTGTTGTAGAACTTCAGGGAAGTTTTGCTGAATAATTTCTTTTTGTATGGAGTTCAAATTTTTATTTAATTTCTGCTTTTTCAGGAAGACCAATGATTCTCAAATTGTCTATTCTAGACCTGTTTTCTTGATCTGTCAAATTCTCAGGGAGATATTTCATGTTTCCTTCTATTTTATCAGTCTTTTGGCTTTGTTTTATTTGTTCTTGCTCTCTTGATAGATCATTGGCTTCTAATTGCCCAATTCTAGCCTTTAGAGACCGGTTTTTGGCTCTAATCTTTTGGTTTTCCTTTTCAATCTGGTCTATCTGGTTCTTCAAGGCTTTCAGCTGGTCATTTCTGGTCTTCAATTTGCTTATCAATTCATTGGTGATTTCTGAGCCTCACTTTCCATTTATGAAATTCTGCCTTTTAAACTGTTATTTTCTTGTCAGATCTTTTCCATCTTTCCCATAATCTCAGATTTGAACTGTTCAAGATCTTGTGACCCATTTTCATTTTTTTGGGAAGGTTTGGATGTCTTTAATTGTTTGTCCTCCTCTGTTTTCTGGGTTTTTTCTGTGCAGAAGTTATCAAGTGTTTGAGCTTTTTTTCTTAGTCTTCTTGTTTATTTCTTGGGCCTTGCTTGGCATCGTTATGCTTTATCTGCCAGAAGTCTGAGTAAGGCAATCTGATTCTCCTTATATGGAGTTAGGGAGCAGTTTTTTTGCCTGAGGCTACTTTGTGAGTCTCCTGGCTTCTCTGGGGACCCTCCTGGGGTCTCTGGTCTAGCTGTTTTCAGGTTCGAGTCTCCATGTTCCTAGCCAGTTACCCAGAGCCCAGAACTTAGCCCATGCTTGCTCCTCCACCTGAGATTTTCCCCTGAGTCTGAGTGCACCGGGTGCTGCTGCTGTCTCTCTCAGCCCCACTCCAGTGTCCAAGGTCTGAGTTTTCTAGCCACCTGGGATCTCAGGTCTTGCTGCTCTCAGGGGCAATCTCCTAGTGGTGCCAGATAGCTGCCAAGGGGCTAGATTTTGTGCCCTGCCTCACTCTAACTCTGGGGTGCAGCCTCTGACTCTGGTACTGTGGGTGGGGTGGGGTAGGGTTGATCTGCTTGTGTTTTGATGTGAGCTATTCCCCACCCCCCTTATAGTGTGGAAGTGCCCAAATCCAACATACCTTCGATACTGTGTCCTATTGTGGAGTCCCTTCTTTCATCTGGATTTTTTTTTTTGTCCTTTGGAGGTACGCTCTATCAGTTAGTAAGGAGAGAAAGTTGCCCAGCTTCTACTCAGCCACCATCTTAACCTGGAAGTCTCTATAATGTCTCATAGCTGCCTTCTACCAGCTTCCAAGGTCTCCTTCCTACTTCAATGAGTTTAATGCCTGGCTCATAAGCTTTCTGTCCACATTCTGTCCAAATCCTGCCCACATATTAGGGATTTCTACATGCACAAAGATGTTCCCTGAAACACTCCAACCTCCCAATTACTTAATTTTCTCATTTACCTGACCCATCACTCTGTCATTTTCCTATCTTCCCTGACTGAACCCTTGGCAAATAAGTTCAGTTCAATATTATCCTCTCCACTTTGGTCCCATGCTCCCTCATCCTATCAATGATCATGTCTTGCCAAACCCTGACCTTGGATTATTCCCATCATCCAGTGGCTTTCACTCAATTCATGTAGCACTAAAGAAATCTGGAGAAAATCAGGAAATTGCTCAGAGTCAGTTCACTAGAAAATGTATATTATGTAATTTCAACTGGTCCCTTACTATAACAAGGTAATCCTTTTACGTCTCCCTGATGGGTTTATGATCCCACTCACCACAACAGATAACCCAGATTTCCATGTCAGTTCTCAAGTCCCATATAGCACCTCCTTAACCCATCTCCTCATCTAAAGACCTTGCTTTATGTTTCACTAAAAAAAAAAAAAAAAAAAAATTGAAGCTATCCACTAAAAACTCTCTCTTTTCCCCTGCTCCTGAAATCAGATCTCTTCCTTCACTTCCATATCACATAAAGAGCTCTTCTCTTCGCCAAAGCAAACTAATCCCTCCACATGCCTTCTTAATTCTATTCTAAGCCACCTTTTCTGGAAGATTTCCCACTAAATCAGTGGTAACCTTTTGAGCTTGGTGTGTCAAAATTCATCAAAAAACCGAACAGAGGGCAGCTGGGTAGCTCAGTGGAGTGAGAGTCAGGCCTAGAGACAGGAGGTCCTAGGTTCAAACCCGGCCTCAGCCACTTCCCAGCTGTGTGACCCTGGGCAAGTCACTTGACCCTCATTGCCCACCCTTACCAATCTTCCACCTATGAGACAATACACTGAAGTACAAGGGTTTAAAAAACAAAACAAAACAAAAAAAATGAACAGAACTTGGGTGGTGTGTCATTTCAAGAAAAAAACTCATGATTTAATGATATTTATAGTTTAAATAACAAAAATGTGTAATTGCAATATATAATTATATTTAATAAACCAAAAACTAATCATTTAACTTATCTGCTTTGTGACGGTTGTTTTGGCCTACAGACCTCTGGTACAGAGTGTCTGCACTACACTACAGCAAATGTTTCATCCTCCTCGGCATGTGGCCCCATACTTCTCTGTATGGAGCCGCATGTTGCCATGTGTCATCAAAAATGGCCATGTGTCAGTGCCGACACGCGTGTCATAGGTTTGCCATCAGGGCCCTAAATCATCCCCACTCTCACTATTATTTAATCTCTCTCTTTTTTAATGGCTGTTCCCATTACCTACCTATTCCCTCATATCTTCCCCATCATTAAAAAGCTCTCACTTGATCTGAACACCCTTGATAGTTATAATCCTGTCTCTCTCCTCCCTTTTGTGTCTAAACTCCTTGAGAATCTTTCTACAATTGATGTCTCCTTTTTTTCTCCTCTCATTGTCTTCTCAATCCTTTGCACTCTGGCTTCTCTCCATGCCATTCAACTGAAGCTATCTAAAGTTACTAGTGAGGTCTTAATTGTTGATTAATAGCATTTTCTTAGTCTCCATCCTTCATGTTCTCTATGCAGCCTTTGACATTGTCTCACCTTCCTCTCCTGACTATTCTCTTTTCTCTAATTTTTCATGACACTCTTCCCTCCTGATTTCCTCCTACCCGTCTGACTGCTCCTTCATCCTAGTCATATACATTCTCCAACAGTCTGTCCTTGGTCCTCATCTCTTATTCCTCTATATCTTCTTATCTGATCAAATTATCAGCTCCCACATATTCAATTATCATTTTTTTTAAACCCTTACCTTCCATCTTGGAGCCAATACTGTATATTGGTTCCAAGGCAGAAGAGTGGTAAGGCTAGGCAATGGGGGTCAAGTGACTTGCCCAGGGTCACACAGCTGGGAAGTGTCTGAGGCCAGATTTGAACCTAGGACCTCCTGTCTCTAGGCCTGGTTCTCAATCCACTGAGCTACCCAGCTGCCCCCGATTCAATTATCTTAATGAAGAAAATTCTCAGATCTATTTATCCAGTCCTAACCTCTTTCCTGAGTTCCAGTTTCATATTACCAACTGCATATTAGATATCTCAAAATGGATGTTCTATAGATCTCTCAAATTCATTAAGTCCAAAGCAAAATTAAACATCCTCCCCCACCCCCACCCACAAGGACTTCCTTCTTCTAAACTTTTTGTCAAGGGCACAATAATTCTCTTAGTTACCCTGGCTCGCAACTTCATCCTCAGCTCCTCATTCACACTCGTTCAATTGCACATATTAACTGTTTTGCCAAGTCCTGTTAATTTTTTTTTTTTTTTTTACACATACATCTCCTTCGGTCCTCTAAAACTGCCACTATAGAACAATCCCTCATTACCTCCTGCCTAGACAATTGCCTGCTTCTTGGTCTTCCTGCTTTGCCTCTCCCACTTCAATTTGTCCCCCATTTAATTACTAACGTAATATTCCTAAGATATAAATCTGGCCACGTCACACACTCTTATATACAAACATCCAGCAGATTTCAATGGCTCCCTGTTACCTCCAGGATAAAAAAAAAAATAAAAATAAAAAGCAAATCTTTGTTTGGTTTTTAAAGGTCTTCATAACCTAGCCCATTCTTACCTTTCCAGGCTTGTTACATTTAATTCCTCTTAATGCATTCTTCGATCCAGACACACTGGTCTTCTTCTTGTTCTTGTACACGACACTACATCTCTCAATTCTGCAACTTTTCACTATCTCCTGTGCCTGAAATCCTCTCTTTTCTCACTGCTTCTACCTGGCCACCCAAGTTTCCTTTGATACTCAGCAGCAGTCCCATTCCTCATCCCAGCTCTTAGTGCTTTCCCTAGTGCTTTCCCTCTGAAATCACTTCCTACTTTCACTATAAACATATTATAAACTCATCATTTTTTGCATGTTGTCTTTCCCATGAGAATGTGAGCTCCTTGAAGGCAGAGATTATGTTTTTGTCTTTATAATGCCAGAATTTAGCACAGTGCCTTGATAGTAGGTGCTTAATAGTGATATTTGATTGTGATGATGATGAGAATAATTCCCAAAGGATAGTTGCCTAGTAGTAGGATCAGACTTCCTAGGTAGCCTTCTCAAATATAGTCCATTTTCCCAATACGCACACCCCATACCTTAGTCTTTAGAGATTGTGTTTGTTGCTGCTTTTATCCAAGACACCCTGAATGGGATGGGGGCAGGGGTGTGTTACAGTTCTGAAAAGAAGAAAGTGAAAGAATGTTTAAGACCATTGTTCAGTATGGTGGAGATGATGTCAATGGATAACAGAAAGAAAAAATTGCTCTAGTCATTCTGCTTCTGTTTTTTCCCCCTACCAAAATAGAATGATCTTCAGAGAAGAAAGAACTGAACGAAAATGGCTAATTAAGGAATTGAAACTTGAAGTAAGAGAAACAGTTAGAAAGCATTTAGTTCTCCTCAAGAAGTTAAAATCACCAGGCCAGGACGACCTGCATGCAAGAGTTGTGAAAGAACTGGCTAATGAAATTGCAGAGTCACTGTTGGTGAACTTTTAGGAATCTTAGTAGGCTAAAAAAATGCTGCAGGAACAGATTGGCATTCAGAGTTCTAAAAAGATGAAGGAGATAGATTCTTCAATCCAAAGCCTACAGAGATCAATGCTGATTCCTGGGAAAATAAGGTAAATTTTATTATTAAAAGAGAGAAGTAATGATTCTTGAGTCAACATGGATTCATTGAGAAGGGATTATAACTGTTGATGTCAATAATAATAATAATATTTTATTGATGATCATTTTTCAATGACTCCCTCCAACCCAATAGAATTCCATTTTGCAATAAACAAATTCAGTCAAGCAAAATAAATTAATATATAAACCAGGTCTAAAAATATATGCTACCTTCTTAGGTCAAACTTATTTCTATCAAGAGTCAATTTCCAGGCACCCTAGTTTTTAACCTCAGAGTCATCCTCAAGTCTTTATTCTTTCTTACACCTCCTTGTATCTGAATAGCTGCCAACTTTTCTTAACCATATGCCAAGGCAGACCCAACAGGGAAGTTTAGCAGTAAGTTGTATAATAAACTCCTCCAAATGAACCTAGAAAAGGCACCAGAACAAAACCTGAAGGGAAAAAAAATGTAAAGGTCACAGTAAATAATTTTTCCCAACCAGGTTGGCATAGGGAAAACAGACAGGGCTAGGAATGGAGTCTGCCAAGAATAGTCATGTAAAGGATTCCAGCCCACAGGCAGAAGTTGTATGTACCAAAGCAAAGGAAGCTCTTAGACTCATAATAGAGGAATGAAACTTTGAGTAGGGTATGAAAACAAGTGCCATTTGGCATCTGGGCATTGTATTCAATATTGGGTATTGTCCCTCAGGGACTAGTCACAGATCTAGAGTGGATTGAGGAGAAGGAGAAATTATAGGTCCTTGGCAACATAGGAAAAGAAGAGGAAGTCCAAAAGCGAGTAACAACAGTGTGGCTCAGACCCCTTAGAAGCAGAGGAGAATCTCAGTTTTAGCCTAAAGCTCAATCTGAAGCCTCTAGAGAAATATTCAAGGCAATAATCTCAGAAAAAAGGAGAGATTCCAATTCTATGAACCAGAAAACTTGCCAGATCACTGATAAAGGCAGAATCCAGCAGCAGTCTACTAGTATTTAGATTCAAACCCAGGACAAGAACTTTAAGAACTCAGACCAGCGGGGCAGCAATCAGACTTTGTCCTAGATCACACCACCCTGGGAGCACTAAAAGCTTGCAAGTTCCCAGCCTAAACTGTTCCTGAAGTCCTGGAACAACACAACACCAAGAAAGCAGCAATAGCACCAGACCAGATCTTCCCTAAAGAAATGCAGAGAAACTGGCCTTAATATCAAATCAGAAGTCAAGGAGTAGGCTAGAAGAATGATCAAACAAACAAACAAACAAAAGAACCCCACCATAATGAGATATTGTGGTGGTAGAGATGCTCAAGCTCAAAGCCAGAAGAGAATGACTTTAAACATCTATAAACCTCTGAGGAAACATACCTGGACATGAACTCAACTAGAATTCCTAGAAGAGAATAAGCAAGAGACTTTAAAAAGAGGGGTTTTTTAAGTTTTTAATCAATGAAATGAGAGTAAAAAAAAAAAATTTGAGAATCTTTGGATTATGTGACTGTCATTAACTTTTTTTAAAAGCCTAGACATTATATTGATGGAATTTTAAAAGCCCTCTACAATATCAGTGTAGTTTTCTGTTATAGTTTCTTGGAATTAGGTTTAATTTTGCTTTTTCTTTGACTGAGATCATAATTACTACCCAACTGATTTTTTTTAAAGGCAGGACTCAGAGAAAGCAAAAGCAAACATAAACCTAATTAATAGAGATAATCAAGGAAACTAGATATCAAACATCATTTCAAAAATTATAAAAGAAAACTACCCTGATAATGTAGAATGAGAGAGTAAAACAGAAATTGAAAGAATCCACCAATCACCTTCTGAAAAAGATCCCAAAAATGAAAACTCCCAGAAATAGTATAGCCAAATTCCAGAGCTCCCAGGTCAAGGAGTAATTATTGCAACCAAAAAGAAACCATTCAACTATCATGGAGCTACAGTCAGGAATGCATAAGATTTAGCAGCTTCCACATTAAAGAAGTGGAGGACTTAGAATATTCCAGAAGGAAAGGAGCTTGGATTATAAGCAAGAATAACCTACCTAGAAAAAATGAGTATAAACCTTCAAGAGGAAAAATGGATATTTGATGATATAGAGGACTTTCAAGCATTCCTAATAAAAAGATAAGAAATCAATAGAAAAATTGACAAACACAAGCCTCAAGAGAAGCATAAGAAGATAAATATGAAAGAGAAATCATATGGAATCAATTACATTCCTACATGGGAAAATGATACTTGTAATAAGTAGGAACTTTACTATATTAGGGAAGTTAGAAGGAGTCTACATAGACAGAGGGAATGAGTGTGAGTCGATTATATTGGGATAATCTCAGAATTGGGAAATTTATCTCATATAAAAGAAGTACTCAGGGAAGAACTTTTTATAGTGGAGGGAAAACTGGGAGTGGGGCAATGCTTGAACCTTACTCACTTTTATCAGAATTCAAAGAGAAAAGAATATACGTACGTACACATATAAACATATTTAAGCATATATCTATATCTATCTATAAATCTACAAATATACATGTAAATATGTATATATAGACATACACACACAGCTGGGTATAGAAATCTATCTTATCCAACACAGAAGAAGGAGGGGAAGGGAATAAGAGAAATGGGGGAATGGTGATATAAGAAAGGGAAGATTAAGAGAAGCAGAAGTCAGAAGCCAAACAGACTTTGGAGGAAGAACAGAATATAAATAGAGAGTTAAGAATAAACAGAAGAAAATAATCAGTTTAAGGAGGATATACAGTTACTAATTATAATTATGAATGCAAATGAAATGAACTCACTCGTAAAATGGAAGCCAATAGAAGATGGATTAGAAACCAGAATCCAACAATATGTTGTTTAGAAGAAACATGCCTGAAACAGAAAGACACACATAGTGTTAAAATAAAGATCTAGAACAGAATCTATAATGCTTCAGCTGAAATACATGAGAAAAAAAAAAAAGCAAGACTGACAATTATGATCTCAGACAAGCAAAAGAAAAACTAAACCTAATTAAAAAAGATAGTCAGGGAAACTACATCTTCTTAAAAGGTATCAGAAAATTGAAGTAATATCAAAAATTTTATAGCAAGTTTCTTTGAAAGGCCTCATTTCTTAAATATGTAAGTAACTGAGTCAAATTTATAAAATAAGAGCTATTCCCTAACTGATAAATGGTCAAACGATATAAATGAGCAGTTTTCAGAAGGAATCAAAGCTATTTATATAGTTAGACTTTTTCTAAAATACTCTGTTACTATTGATTAGAGAAATTAATTATAAAACAACTCTGAGGTACAATCTCACACTCATCAGATTGATCATTAGGACCAAAAAGGAAAAATGACAAATGCTGAAGGATGAGGAAAAATTAAGGATACTAATGCATTGTTGATAGAGTTGAGAAATGATCTGACATTAAAACTGATCCTGTGTTATTTTCTTATTGATCCTACTTATAAGTAATTGATTTTGTTCTGTAATTGCTTAAGTCATAACATGCTTAAAGTCTTTGTCTCTGAACTTGATAAGGAATTCAGCTAGTCTGTCATGGGTTAAGTTTCAAAATCCAGCTCTCCTACTAATCACTGATCTATTCTTTATCCAAGGAACTTTGCTAACTTGGGGAATGAATATGAACACAAGGGGATCAGGCCCAATATCTTTATACCATCAAACCATCCATTTCCCCCACCTCGATTTGTGTTTTTAAATGACTTTGTAATTTATTCTTCGACATTTTTTGAAAATGTATTTTTCATATGCAAAGGTATGATTGCATCACTTCTCTACGCAAAACCTTCAGGAGCTCCCTGTGGCCAAACAAATTAAGACCATATTTGAGAATCTGTCCTTTAAGGTCTTCAAAATCCAAGGTCCAATCTAGCTCTTCAACCTTCCTCTTACTATTATAGCTCATGTACTGGTAGGCTCCAGCATAACTAGATTGCACCTTTTCCAGAAAACATTCTTCTATGCTTTTGAAATAATATGTCTTCACTCATGCTGTTCTCTATGCCTGGAATATCCTCTCCCAACAGCTCTTCTTGTAGATATCTTACCCAAAAGCCTCCCCCGATCTCATCAACTAGAAGGGATTAACCCTAATTATCTATAATTCAATTCAATAGCCACATCCTAGGAAAACTTTTCCTTTATTTCCCTAGTCCATATTCAAGACAGTTGTGGTGTTGTTTTGGGATAACAAAGGACTGGAAACAAGGTACCTGCCATTTGGGGAATAACTAAACATATGACAAAGTAATAGTAAGGTCCGGTTTTTTCTGAGGGTTTGGTATCTCCCATTTTTTCAGATATCTTTAGAGCTGATCTCTCAAAGCCCCCAATTTAATTCAACTAACATTTATTAAATGACTACCATGTGTAAGGTATTGTGATAGGCACTGGAAATCTAAAACCAAAAGCCAAACAATTCCTGCCATCAACGAGCTTTTATTCTACTGGAGAAATTCAATTTGTTACAGATAGGTAAGTCCATAGTCCTTTGGAGAGGTAGACGCCACTAACAAGTGAGGTGCTCAGGGGGAGTTTACCAGGAGAAATGGAACCTGAAAGGAGAATTTAAGCAATATTTGGATATTGGAAGGTAGAGATGAGGAGGGAGTGCATTCTAGGCATAGGGCACAACTCCTACAAATGTAGAGAGATGAGTTCAGGGAACAATATTTGAAATAAAGAACTAGAAAAGAAAACTAGAAAAGTAAATTGAAACTTCTTGAACTGGAAAATGACATCAGACCTGTGTTTTAGCAACATCATTTTGGCAGCTGTGTAAAGGGGGCCATTTAAAGCAGAAAAACTGTTGCAAGACTCAGAATGATGGAGTAGTGCTTATGTGAGTGTAAGAGAATAGATGAAAGATAAAAGGTCAGAAAGGCAGAATCTGCAAAACTTGGCAACTATTTATGTGATAAGGGGGTAGGCTCACTTGGGGAAAATGCCACCTTAAGATAACTGGGGAAAAAATGGAAGAGGGATGGGTTTATGGAAGAAGATAAAGGGTATTGTTTTGGATGTGTTGAGCTTGAAATTCTAACTAAGCTTCCAAATGGAGATCTCTAGCAGGCTACAGGATTTGAATTTTAAAAGATTCTTGCTGGAGAGAGAAGACTGTTGAATCCATGTAATCCAGATGTAATCCACCAAAGGAAAGATAGTCTAGAGGGGAGAGCTTGAGACAGAATGTTGTGGCTTGGGAAAGGAAGAAGGGAGAAAATTATATTTGGATGGTGATCCAGCAAAGGAAAATGGAGATCCAGAGATGGGGAACAGCATTGAGAGAACTAAATGTATTCAGGATGGCCAACAGTCAGTCGATAAACATTTATTAAGTGCCCACTCTTTGCCAAGCATGATCCTAAGCTCTGGGGATACAAAGAAAAGCAAAAGACAATCCTTGCTCTCAATGAGCTCACAATCCAATGGGGGATATGCAAACTATTATGTGCAAAAAAGCTCCATATAGGACAGATAGGAAATAATCCACAGAGGGAAGGTACAAAAGTGACAGAGAATTAGATCACAGAGGCTGAACCTTGAGAAAAGGCCATTGGATTCAGCAATTAAAAGATGATCAGTGGGGACAGCTGGATGACTCAGTGGATTGAGAGCCAGGCCTAGAGACAAGAAGTCCTGGGTTCAAATCTGACCTCAGACACTTCCCAGCTGTGTGACTCTGGGCAAGTCACTTGATTCCCTTTGCCTATCCTTTACCACTCTTCTGCCTTGGAGCCTCTACACAGTATTGACTTCTAGAAGAAGGTAAGGGTTTAAAAAAAAAAAAAAAAGATGATCAGTGAGAAAACATTTTCCATAGTGGTATGGCCACAAGTCAGATTATAAAGGGTTGAGAAATAAGTGGGTGTCAAGTGAGAAAAAAAGAGAATACAAGTGAAGATAATGTTTTCTAAACAACTGCTCTCTCAAAGGTCACAAGTGACCATCTAATAACCAAATCTCAGTTCCTCCCCTTTTTTCTACCTCACTGACATTTTTGTAGCATTTTACATTGTTGACCATCCCCCCTCTCACCAAATACTTTTCCCTGCTGTGGTCTCAGAGAACACACACTCTTCTCTAAAATATGCTTGACTGGGGACAGCTAAACGGCTCAGTGGATAAAGAGACAGGACTAGATATGGGAGGTCCTGATTTTAAGGAGGACCTCAGATACCTCTGAGCTGTGTGACCCTGGGTAAGTAACTTAACCCCCACACTGCCTAGTCCTTACTACTCTTCTGACTTGGAACCAATACACAGTATTGATTCTTTTTTTTTAAAACTCTTAACTTCTGTGTATTGGCTCCTTGGTGGAAGAGTGGTAAGGGTGGGCAATGGGGGTCAAGTGACTTGCCCAGGGTCACACAGCTGGGAAGTGTCTGAGGCCAGATTTGAACCTAGGACCTCCTGTCTCTAGGCCTGACTCTCAATCCACTGAGCTACCCAGCTGCCCCTACAGTATTGATTCTAAATTGGAAGATAAGGGTGTTTTTTTTTTTTTTAAATAAAATAGGCTAGGAACCTCTAATCTAACCATTCATTTTGTAATTAAAAACAGTAAGCACTTAATAAATGTTTGTTGACCAGTGGAATTGTATGTTGGCTAAGGGGGGTTAGTGGGGTTTTGGGGAGAGGGAAAGAACATGAAACATGTAACGAGGGGAAAATATTCAAAATAAAAATTAAAAAATTAAATAAAAATTAAATACATAAATAAATAAATTTGTTGACTGACTGACCTCAAGCTACACAGAGATAATGTTGCTAGAATCAGAACCCAGGTCCTTTGATTTCAAAAACAAGACTTTTCTACTATTCTAGCTATAAGCAATAGCCTCAAGTGATCAGAGGCAGTTGTAGAGACATGTGATAACCTGGACACTGCTCAGGGGAGATCTCCCAAGGGTTAGCTGGAATAGTAAAGGAGTTTGGCAGAAGTGTTGAAGGGGCGACTAGATAGATGGGTGTTATTCCCCAAAAGGTCAGGAAGCCGCAGGGTTGGGGATGGGCTAGCAGAGTGTGAAGCTGTCATTTTCTGAATGAGTCCTTCATCCCTCTAACTTTCATTTTCTTCTAAATTTTAAGACACTCAAATTTACTTGTGTTTATCTCCTCCCCAAACCATTTTTCGCCCACTCTCAACTTCCCCAGCTAACTTCTACTTACTATTTCTTCTATTTCTTCTGCAGTTCCTCTAAAAAGGAAATAATTCTTTGATAGCACTTGAAAAGAGTTTTGGTCCTGAGACAGGGGAATGGATATTGTGACTCTTTGGTTTCTTCTGGTCAGGAATTCCAGCCAGTCAGTGTTCCATGGTGCTAGAACAGAGTAGTAGGTATGTTCCACTGGCAGATAAGGAAAAGACCTGGGGCAGGGGCTTCACTGTAAACCAGCAGAGGCTACTTGTTCCAAGGAATAGAAAGGAAGTGACCTCCTGGCTAGGAAGATATGGCTGTCTCCTAAAAGTGGCTAGGATCAGCCAGTCACCCTGGAGTACCTCTTCCCTTCATCCTTTCCTCCCCAAATCACAGAAAGATGTCTGCCAGGTCAGACCTTAGGCACAGTGACAATCCATCCACATTATCAGTGACTTTTTTTTTTTTTTTTTTTTTGGTAAAAGCACCTCGAGGTGTGGGGTGTTGGGCCTCAGTGATGCAAAGAGTCAGGTACAGTCTTTTTCCATGACTAGCTTCGCATTTAAGATAGGTACAGGGGGGGCCTGGGGGGGGAGGAGAAAAGAAGTTGAGATGTGTGCATCTCAAGATATATCTATCATTTCTGATAATCTGATAAGGACAGCTTAGTTGATAAGAAGTAAGGACACATAAGATCTTTTAGCTCATGCTTCCAGCTCTGTCTCCAGGAACATGGAATTTATTATATATACTTCAAGACTCATTTCACACAAAAGAACCCCACTACCCCCCGAAACTTCGCAGATGAGCAGAAGTTACAAATTATGTCATATCAAAAACACAAAAGGTCTCATTGGCTTCAGAATAGAACAAGGCCAAGGCTGAATTTTGACTGAGTTCTTATCAGAAAGCCAAGTCTGGGAATATTTTCCTCAGGGTTGAATTGCCCCAGCTAAGGTTTTGGCCTTGGCAGTAACAGGCAACTGCATTCCTGGCCAAAGGGGAAGAGTGTTAACCTCTTAAATATAGGTTTGCTAGGAATTTAAAGCTTTTCAATAAGGCCACAATACTTTTCAACAGAGATCACAAGGATCACAAAAGGGGTCAAAAGAGGAGTCTCAGATTTTTATCTCTTCTCTTATTGGTTTCCCACAAGTGCAGGAAGCAGAACTTCCCTTCTGATGGAAAAGAGGCCAGCTGGTAGAGGTGGGATTTTAGAATCAGGCAGTATGAAGAAAGAAGACCATCTCAGAGCACATAGGCAGAGAGAAGGGTGAGAAAGAGTATTCCAAGAACATTTCAGAGACCATGAGCCAGCAGGGCTCCTAGACATAAGACCACCACTGCAAGTTTGAGGAAAGCAACAGGTCCCCCACCATCAGACTATGACCTCTTCTCTCCCTTGGGGATCTCAGAGGGCTAGTGTCTTGAGAGTCTAAAAAATCTAATAGACTGGCACTACCTGCAAACCTGCAAAGATCAGTCCTTAGCAATTAACCAACAGACATTTATTAAGCCTTTTCTATCATATAGTGAACCAAAAATCCCAGAGCCAAAAAGAACGTATTTAATTGTCTTATTCTGAGGTAACTAGGTGGCATAGTGGATAGAGCACTGGGTTTAGAATTAGGAAGACCTGAAGTCAATTCTGGCCTTAGACATACTTACTAGCTCTGTGATCTTGAGCAAGTCTCTCGACCTGTTCCTCATACGTAAAATGAACCAGTGAAGAGAAAGCCCCCAAAATGGGCTCACAAAGAGCCTGACATGATTACAATAACTCAACAAGGTCGAGGCAGGGAAGCAACTGGTGGTCCAATAGACAAAGCTCTGGGTCTGGAGTTGGGAACTTGAGTTCAAATCCACACTCAGACACTTAACTAGCTGTGTGATTCTGACCAAATCACCTGGTGTCTGCCTCAGTTTCCTCAACTATAAAATGGGAATAATAATAGCACCTATTTCCCAAAGTGGTTATGAGGACCAAATGAGATAATATTTGTAAAAGCAAAACAACCCCACAGAGAACACAGCACTTGGCACATAGAAGGTGCTATAGCATTGCTTATTCTCTTCTTAGCGTTTGTGCCCAAGGAAGCCAGGCAATGGTAGTGAAAGATCAGTCTCCTCATCTTTTATACTCAGATAGATAATCACCCTGAAAATTCAGGTATGGGTGAAAGGATGCCTCTATCCCATATTCATATCTTATAGATAGTCTTGAGGACTATGGGGTAGAGAGTACCTCCCTTTTCAGGAAGGGAGGGAGCAGCCAGACCCTACCTAGTGGCCTGCCTGATGTGCTAGAACTGGAGAAGAGGAGAGGGGGATTGTCCCTCTCTCTCTCCTTGAATCTAACCAGCTAGAAAGTTGCTAAGTATTTTCCCAGTCTCTTCCTTTACCTCTTTTCTTCCCCCCAATCTTTGGTTCTCTCTTGATGGGTTTTTATTTGTAACAATGACAAAACAATCACAAGGGCCTGGAACTTCCCCAACCAGCCGGCCCATGAACAGAGACAACCTTGCTTATTACCACATTCTCACTTCGGCTTCCTGCCTATTCCAGCCCTTCTTCCCCTGACACTCACTAAGGGCATGGTCCCAAGGGCCAAGAAAACAGAAAGCAAAAACAAAAACCCATCACCTGCCTCAAAAAATCTCAGATGTCAAAGACTGAATGTCTGAACTCATAGTGTACAATTCAGCTGACTTCCTTTTAGCCCCAATACAGGGAGGTGGTTTAACATCATGAAAAACTTTACCAGGCTTGGACACAGGAAAGATTTGGTTTCAAACCTCTGACACTTACTATGTGGTGACCTTGGACCAGTCCCTCTGAACCGCAGTTTCTTTATCTGTAAAACAGAGATCATACCTGTAGTACCTACCTTACAGGGTTGTTGCGATTCTTAACTGAGAGTTTAATATATACAATGTACCCTACAAATTTTGAAGCACTACATGATTTATCTCCTCTGTTCATCCTTGCCTTCAACCTTATCCTTTCAATCTAGACCCTGTTTCTAGCCATTGAGCTGCTTCCCTTCCCTTTTTCATAGTTCACCTGAATCCCAATTCTTCCTAGATTGGGCTGGGACCGTTGAAAGGCTAGGTTTCCCAGGCATACCAAATCTCACTCATCATCAGCATCATTTGTGCACCATACACCAGTGTGTGTGCCTCAGAGGACAAAGGGATGGAGAGGTTTTGGGCAGCATTCCTAGAATCACAGCATGTTAAAGCTAGAAGAGACTGTTCTTAGGACCCTGAAAAAAAATATATTCAGAAAGAGACAATATCTGAGTAAGATGTCAGCAAAGCCTCCAGGTCCCTCATACCTCAAGTTTTATTTCCTCTCTGATCAGATCTCCCCATTGGTCCTGGGCTTTCCCACACCCCAGCTAATGGAGGATATGTTTGGCAGGCTAGTCTGAGGGGGATTTCCCTGGAAATGTCAGATTCTAACTTCCCAGGCCTGGCTGCTACAAAGGCTGACCCAAAGATCATAGAAGATCTAATAGCTGAAAGGGTCTATCTTGTCCAAACCCTCCGTTTTACTGGCGAGGGAAGTGATTTGTCTAAGGTCAGAGAATTATAGGTTTCTAACTTGAAAGTGACTTCAGAGTTCATCTTGATCAATGCCCTCATTTTACAGATGAAGAAACTGGGGTCCAACAGGGTTCAGTGACTTGTCCAAGGTCACTGAGAGAGGTCCTACATATCAGAGGTAACATTTGAATCCAGGACCATCAGACTCCAAAGCTAGACTCTTAAGCTGGCCCTTTATCCAAGGTGTCTCAACAACAAACTACCACCACTACTACTACCACCTACATGTGAAAGGCCATGGAGCACAGTAGGGAGCTGATAGGGTTTGGGACAGGAATACCTAGGTTCAACTCCTGCCTCTGAATCATATTAATTGTCTCACTCAGGGCAAATCACTTAACTTCTCATTGTCTCAGGCAACCCTTCAAGACTGGAAACAACTTCAGTGGAAGGTTTTCAAACAAGGAATTTTTTCACAGGAATGAAATCAGGGATACACATACACAAAACCCACCTATTTGTGTATTTTTTATTAGACACCTGGTGATCTTGGTGTGATCTTGGGGACTTCACCTCTGAAATCAGTTTCCTCATTTGTAAAATAAGATGGTGGTCTGGATGACCTCTGGAAGCTTTCAGCCTGCATTGATAGGGGATGCTTCCAAGAGTGTCCGGGAGGTCCCTGGCCATTGGAATCACAGGATCACCCCCTATCCTGATGCTTTACACACCTTACTGTCTTTTCTGATCCTCCCAATTGCCCTGGGAAGCACCCTAGAAATTAAGAAAACTGACTGAGACGATACAAAGTCACACAGGAAGTGGCAGACTGGGAACTAATAAGTTACTAAAGATTCTATCTTTGTGAAAGACCAACCGTTTACATCATTTGTACATATGTGTGCCATGACTCACGCTTGCAGAAGCAAAGCCACGTTACCCAGTACATGGCTCTTTTTAAAAAGTTTTAATGATAACATTTGTTTTTAGATTGCCTTCAGATCCCTCCCCTCCCCACCAAGCCGTTCCTTGTAAGAAAGAAAAAAGAAGACAAAAAGGAAAGAGGGAAAACAAAAACAAAAACAAAAACATACTATTCAGCACAGTGACATACTGCTACATATAAGCGTCCTTGGCAGCTCCCTTGGTAGCTAGGCTTTCAAGGTAAAGTCATCCACTTCCCTACTTCCCTAATCAGAGCCAGCTACAGCTCTTGATTTACTCTTTCCTTTGTTTCTAATCATTACTCTTCCAAACTGTTGGTGGCTGAGCAACAACTTGGAGTGAGAGAGAAAAAGAAAGCAACAGAAAGAGAGAAGGAGGGAGGGAGGGGAAAAGGGTGTGAATTAGCCATTAGTTCCAGAAAGCTGATGCTCAAAAAGGCCAGAAAGTCACATATATGCATTAGGAACTGTAAAGCAGTCGAGAGAGCACTGTCCTTGGAATCAGAAAAGCTGTGCTATTAACCATGTGACCTTGGACAAGTCACTTAATCCTTTTATAATTGCTTTTGACCTCTTATAATTAATTATATAGTATCTTCTTCGCAGGTTTGCTGTGAAGACTAAATGAGATAACATGTAAGATGCTTTGTAAATCTGCTGCAGAAATGCCAGCTATCATCACCATCCTCATCATTATTACCTAATTCTCATGGTTTCTTTCTTCCTTTTTTTTTTTAAACCTTTACCTTCCTTCTTAGAATCAATACTGTGTATTAGTTCCAAGGCAGAAGAGTAGTAAAGGCTAGGCAATAGGAGTTAAGTGACTTGCCCAGGGTAACATAGCTAGGCAGTATCTAAGGCCACATTGAAACCCAGGACCTCCTATCTCAAAGACCTGTCTACTGAACTACCTAACTGCCCCCCATTCTCATGTTTTTCAATGGAATTCAGAGGGAAAACTCCTGAAACCAAGTATAATCTACTATTTTCAACACTTATATTCAGTGTTCTACAAACTGTTGCACAGGTGGATGAAACAGCTGCTTTTCTAATAAACGAAAAGATTAGAATGTAAACTCATCTGCTACAGTATTATTAAAAGCATCCTTGCTACAACTTCAATAGCAGACAGGACAACAGTGAAGGAGATGCATCTCTTCCCATTCCCACAAAATTTTGCTGTCCTCTGTTTGATTTATATTTTGAGAACTTTTCTTTCTATGTAACCTGGAGGTTATGAATAACTTAATATGGCAACATATAACAAGAAAACATGGGGTTTTCTTGGCAAATAAACTGAAATGGTTTGCCAGTCCTTTCTCTGGTTCATTTGATAGATGAGGAAACTAAGGCAAACAGAGTTATTGACCTGCCCAGGGTCACACAGAATTGAACTCAAGTCTTGCTGATTTCAGGGCCTTTGCTCTATCCACTGAGTCATTTAGCTACCCATATAATACAATGCTATACTATTAATATAATCTTCTACCCCAATACTGAGCAAGAAGGTCTGCCTAACCTCCTCCAATTCTCCTTCTTTTAGAAAAGGGGGAGGGGGCAGCTGGGTAGCTCAGTGGATTGAGAGCCAGGCCTAGAGACCGGATGTCCTTGATTCAAATCTGGCCTCAGACACTTCCTAGCTGTGTGACCCTGGGCAAGTCACTTAACCCCCATTGCCTAGCCCTTACCACTCTTCTGCCTTGGAGACAGTATACGGTATTGACTCCAAGATGGAAGGTAAGGGTTTAAAAAAAAAAAGAGGAGAGAAGTTAAGGGAATAAATATCTTTTAAAAGCCTAAGTACTTTACAAATATTCTCTTATTTGATCTTCACAATTAACTATTAACACATTCCCCTATCTCATCACTGAGCAAAAAGGGCTGTCTGCCCTGCTCTTCTCTGTTTCTTTTAGGGAAGAGTAAGGAAAAGGGAATAAGCATTTATTTAAAAAAAAAAAAAAAAAAGGCTATATGCCAGATGCTGTGCTAAACTCTTCACAAATTTTATCGCATATGATCTTCACAGAAACCCTGGGAGGTAGGTACTATTATAATCCCCATTTTACAGATGAGGAGTTGAGAATGACTGAGGTTAAATGACTTGGCCAGAGTCACAGCCTCATCGGAGGCTGAACTTGGACTCAGAACTTCTTGAACTGCAAGCCCAGCACGCCAGATATTTTCGATGTTGATCGCTGCGGAAATTTTCTTTTTCCTCTTTTCCTCTTTTTTTTTTTCCCCTTTCAATTGTTCGTTACGAGGAGGGGAGAGGAATGGCGCTACAATCTAGGAGATGTAAAAAGCTACTCATAAAAATTAAAAATTAAAAAAGTCAAAATCCCTGAGTTGGTTCGAAAAGGGCTGACTCGGCGTCCGAGAAGAGCTGAGAGTCTAGTCCAGGCGGCAGCTCTCTCGGCGCGTGGTCCTGGGGAAGCCTCTTCGGGGCTATGCTGGCAGGGGCTGACCTCCGGGCAGAAGCGAAGCCACACCCTCCGGGACAGACGTCATTCCACTCGTGCTCAGTTTCGGTAGAGCCGCGAAAAGAAAAGGCTTAAGTGTCTGATTGCGGAGCCGCAGCCCACACCGGGAGCGCTCTGCAGACAATGCTGTCAGCCCCAGGATGCCGCTGCCCTGGCTGGTAGCATGGATGGCTTCTGTATTCCTCCTCTCCTGCTTCCAGATCTCGGGTAAGGCTGAACCCCAGCTGCTTGGACAAGGCTCTCCTTCCCTCCCCACCCCACCCACCCAAGCCACTGAACACCCCTGGGGGAGGGCATAGGCTTCCCCCACCAGATTCCCATCCAGAGAACCGGCTCTGAGAAGCTTCACGGAACCGAATGGGATCCTGAGCCCTTTAACCCCTACCCTTTAATCCCAAGAGGAACTGGGAACCGTTAAGGTTGGTTTGAGGTGGCAGATGTAGGAAAATGCCCCCCTGCTCTCTCCACTCTACTTACCCCCAACTCCCACGGCCAACCTTGACTCCAGCTCTCTAGTCTCTACAGATGTGCCTCTGTGCCTCTCCCGGAATTCACATAACTCCCGACAGCCCAGATTCAGTCATTTTATTTTATTTTTAATTTAATTTTTCATTTTTTTAAACCCTTACCTTCCGTCTTGGAGTCAATACTGTGCTCCAGTACTGCTCCGAGGCAGAAGAGTGGTAAGGGCTAGGCAATGGGGATTAAGTGACTTGCCTAGGATCACACAGCTGGGAAGTGTCTGAGGCCAGATTTGAACCTAGGACATTCGGTCTCTAGGTCTGGCTCTCAATCCACTGAGCTACCCAGCTGCCCCCAGATTCAGTCATTTTAACAGTGTTTGGAGCTTTCGTCCTGTTTGCCCCACTGAATTCACTCCCATCCATCTCTTTCTTCATGTCCTGCCTGTCTCACTCAAGACCCCTCCCTCCCCCCAGATGACCCTGGCTCCTCTCCCCCTCCCCACTTTACCCTGCCCTCTCCACAATTCCCTGTCCTTCTACATACCCAGTCTTGCGAGTCCCTTGTACTTTTCCCAAAACACACACTCCCTCCCCTGTCCCCAAGAGTTTCTCCAACTTGAATGAGTAAACCCAGAAGAGACAAAAGAGGAATCTAAGCCATTCAGAGTGGGCAAAGAGAGGGCAGATTGTTTCCACATGACAACCAAACAGAAAGTCCAAAGTTTAGTTACTCACCCAGACCATAATTTTCCAAACTGTTCTGATGTATTCTGGTGTCCCCCACGATGACCTAAGTGGTTCTTGGAGGAAATTGCAATGTTCATGACATTTTCCTCTCTAAACATTAACTGGGAACAAATGGATATCAAAATACTTATTTGGTTTAGAAATGATCTTTATGAAAACAGATTCTGTGTATTTTATTTTGTTCCAAAATGTTACTGCCTTCCCTTCCTCCTTCATCCTTTTCCCCTTCCCCTCTACCCCCAGCATTCCCAGGTGCTGTCAGTTTATTCCCTGGCCAAATATCAGGTTTAATGCCAGGTCTCAAATCTTGCATATTGATTGACTGTTTCGGGTCAGTTTTCATCCTGATGTTTTTGGTATTTTGTCATCACACATACTGGTGGATCAAAAAGAAAGAGGCTTGAGGCACTATTGGAGACTAAAAGAGGAAGACAGACAATATCATGCCTGAGATAGAGGCAGAAACAGAAAGAAACACAGACCAATGCTCAGAGATGGGGATTGCCAGAAAGATCCTGGGAGAGAAGGACAGAATCTTGCCTCTTATACTTACTGCCTGCGTGACCTTGGACAGGTCAATTAACCTGTAAGGTCTCATTTTCCCCATCTGTAAAATAAAGGGACTAGACTAAGGGGGCTTCTGAGGTACCTTTCATCTATGGAGTTATAATCCCGAAAGACAGAGCCAGAGATTGAAGTGTTTTCCTAGAGACTCAACGGGAAAGGCATCACAAAGAGATCAAGAAAGAGAGACGAGATTTGTTGTCAGAAGGAAGATACAAACTACAGCTTCCCTTTGACAGAGAGAGACTAAAACTGAAACCCAAAAGGAGAGGGGAAATTTCTTTTCAAAAGAGACTGAGAGTAGCTGTGCACCTGTGCCCTCATCACAGCATAAATATTAGGGATAGAAGAGATGTCCCAGAAGAACTTGTAATCTTCTGCCCCAGGGGTTCATAACCTTGTTTGTGCCAGAGACCCTCCAGCAAGTCTGAGGAAGCCTATGGAACTCTTCTTAGAATACCATTTAAATGCATAAAATAATACTTATAGAGTTTCAAAGGAAATTAATTATATTGGAATCGTTATCAAAATACATTTTTTAAAAGTTTGTGGATACCAGGCTAATTGAGAGACCACGTATCCACTCAAGAAAGTGTATACCAGATCTTTAAGACTGCTGTTTTCCATGAGTGGAGGCACACCCATAACCCCCAGACTCCAGGAGGACAAAATTTCAAAGGATCGATTCCCCACATCCAGGACTAGGACAATGGTAGAACCAGCAAGGCTTGCTTATTGTGGAAACTTTGCCAAATCAAGGGAGGAGAATAGGTGAATTTAGACCTGTGCCCATTTCGCGAAACAATTAATTCAAGGAATCAAGGATGTTTAGTTTGGAGAAGAGAAGGCTATAGGGGCAAGAACGGACTTGCTCTATTTGGCGTCAGAAGGCAAAACTTGGCACCATGGTTGGAGGTTGCGTCAAGGAAGATGAAAGTTCCTTCTCAGGAAAAACTGCTCCAACATCAGTATATGTACTGACAAAATACCAAAAACATCAGGATGAAAACTGATCTGAAAAAAACCAATAGAAATGTAAGATTAGAAGCCTAACATTAAACCTGATATTTGGCCAGGAAGTAAATTGACATCACCTAGGAATGCCAGCGACATTTGCTATCTAGGAAGGTAGTGAGTGTCAGAAAGACTAAGGAGCAATGTTCTTTAAGTAGAAGGCCGGATGACTGCTTGTCAGCTGTGTTTTGGTAGGGGTTCTTGGTCCCCTGTAGATGGTCAGTTCTGAGATTCTGCGATTCTAAATTCCCCCAGTGGGCAGAGTTTCCCACAGAACATTGGAAAGAGATATAAGCGCCAGCCAGTAGGAGTCTAATACAGGAAAAGGAAATGGCAAGAAAACAATTATCAGACCCTAATGAGGAAATAACTGAATTAATTTAGCATGAGTTCTGTTTGTGGTGGAAAAAAGGGGGGGGCCCACATCCAAATTCAGCTCTGCCTCTTCTTAGCTATGTGACTTTTGGCAAATCACTTAACTCCTATTAGCCTCTGTTTCCTCATCTGTTAAGAGATAGTTTGATTAAATCACTAGTTCTTAACATTTTTGGTGTCATGGGCTTGTAGCCATCTGGTGAAGCCTTTGGATCCCTTTGTAGAATGCATGTTTTTAAATGCATAAAATAAAATACCTTGGATTACAAAGGAAATCAATTGTTTTGAAATAATTACCAAAATGTATTTAAAACAATTTTTTTAAGCATATACAATGCTCTATAGAACCATCATTATTTTCTCTTACTGCAGTGAATCGTTTCAAAGGAATCTTCTATTATATAAGCTCACAGGTCAAAAAGGCTTGGAAAAGACCTGGAAAAAGTGTCACTTTCTCTGTACACCTGCTCCCAGACCTTCCCAGGAAGCCATCTTTGCGGCCCGTTTTTCAGAAATCTCTAGGAAAAGAGATTCAGTCATCTATCATCCTTAACAGAAATTTTCTCCAGTACAAATAGAAAGTAACACCCCATTTAGATCACAGGAGATAGCCAAGGGCACCGGGTTGGGAGTTGGAAAACACCTCCGTTTGAATTTTGATTCTGCCACTTAATTTCCCCATGAAATTGGCCAAGTCACATCCCTGGCTCTGAGCATTCCCTTATCTGTTAATGAGAGACTTGGACTGGATATCTAAAATCCCTTCCAGCTTGAAATTCCCCCAAACCTCGGAGATCCAACCAGCAGAGGGGTCCACCTTAGAGATCACAGGTTTGCCGGCCTGTTTCACCAGGGGCCACTGCCTCCTTCTCTGTGGAACATCCGTCTCCATCTCTGCCCTTCTAATCCAAAGGTGCCGCTGCTTCCAGAGAGACACCCTGGACCACTTCGGCTCCTGAGCTGCCTGCCCCTTCCCCTCCCGAGCTGCCTGCCCCTTCCCCTCCCGAGCTGCCTGCCCCTTCCCCTCCGGAGCTGCCTGCCCCTTCCCCTCCGGAGATGACTGCCCCTTCCCCTCCCGAGCTGACTGCCCCTTCCCCTCCCGAGCTGACTGCCCCTTCCCCTCCCAGCGAGGCACAGCTGCCTAGTCCTCAGAACGTCCACTTTAAGGCCATCCTTTTCTACCACATTCTCCACTGGGAGCCAGGCCAGAATCAGACCCAGAACATCGTCTATGAAGTTCAGTACATGAGGTAAGACGTGTAGCCTGAAGGTAGAGTGATGGGCCCTATCCTGTCACAGGATACCAGACACACACAGGACAGACACCTTAAGTGAGAGAAGCAGTAGAGAGGGGGTGGTGTCCCAGAGGAGAAAGAACCTGGGATGAGTCCTGGGTTTAAATTCTACCTCCCCTGTGGACTAGTCAGAAGACTTTGGGCAGGCCATGTGATGGCTCTGTGCCTCAGTTTCCCTCTCATGAGGATGGGATAATACTACTTGCTTTAACTCAGTGAGCTGACATGAGGGAAGAACTCCATAGAAAAGCAGTATGGCACATTAAATAGAGTACTCCATGTGCAAAGGATCTGGGTTCAAATACTGGTACTGATCCTTATTAGTCTTGTGATCCTCAGTCAATCTATTTAACCCACTCAACACCTGAACTGTAAAATGAGGGGAGGGGAGGGGAGGAAAAAGACATTTATTAAATGTGCTTTATAAATATCTTGTTTGAGCCTCACAACCTTGGGAGGTAGGTAGGGTTATTATCCCCTTTTTTACAGTTGTGAAAACTGAGACAGATGGAAGTTAAGTGACTTGCCCCGGATCATACAGACAGTGAATGTCTGAGCCTGGGTCTTTCTGACTCTAGGTCCTGCACATTATCCACTGGCTGGATTAAAGGTCCCTTCTAAGGATAAAAGTCTTTCTACGGTCCCTTGGGATCTTATGACAGACTTTAAAGTGTTATGGAAATTTGATCCATTGAACCATTCAAGGAATGGTTCTTGAGACCACCAATTGCCTGGTTCTGTTGCTGTACTGATGAGCATGAAAATAGGTCCCTGCCGTCAAGGCCTTTATGGGGCTTCTGTAGCGTTAAATCAAAAACCCTTGAAAGAGCTTAAGGAAAGCACATGACACTAATTGCACAATAAGCATTCAGGTAATAACTGACAACTGACACTAATAGAGGGCCTTAAGCTCCACAAAGCCTGTGGGCTAAAAGCTCAGTGCTTGGCACATAGTAGGTATTTAATAAAATATTTGTTTATTGATGGCTCAATCAGTTGATTGTCTCATTGGAATGTGGAAGCAATCCCATGAGGGTTCAGAGAAAGAGGGATGAGTGTGAGATATGGTAATGATTAGATCGGAAGCTCCCTGAGGGCAGGGAATGTCTTTTGCTTCTTTTTTGTATCTCCAGCACTTTGTACAGTGCCTGGCACTTAATAAATGTTTATTGAAGGGCAGTTAGGTGGCTCAATGGATAGAGCACCGGGTCTGGAGTCAGGAGGATCTGGGTCCAAATCTAGCTTCAGACACTTCCTAGCTGTGTGACCCTGGGCACGTCCCTTAACCTCTGATTGTCTAGCCCTTACCCTTCTTTCTTAGAGTTGTTGCAAGGCAGAAAGTAAGGGTTTAAAATAAATCAATGTTAATTGAATTGAACAGATGGGACTTGGCTGACTGACCAATCACCCCAAGAAAAGGCTCTATAGATGTCATGGTGTAGAGATAGGGTAAGACTTGGGTTTCAGAAAGCCTGGGCGGGAAACAACAGAGAGAGATCTCATAGAGGGTAAATAAAGACTAATGGGGAACCCTCAAAAGGGAGAAGAGTCCAAAGGCGCTAGTCCTCAGATTGAGGAAGACACCTAACCCATACGAAGTTCCTCCTCTGGTTCCTTGTCCTGTGCCATCTTCACACAGCCCCAAACGTGCTTCCTCTTGAAAGCCTTTTAATATTTCCTCCCCAGGTATGGGGATTCCTGGAATCCTGTCCCCAACTGCACCAGGATCCCACAACTCTCCTGTGATCTGACCCTGCCAACCCTGGACCTTGATGACAATACCTACTGGGCCCGAGTAAGGGCCATTGCTGGTCACCAGATGTCTAACTGGACCAGGACAGATAGTCGATTCGCTAAAGAAGATGGTACTTTTCTTTCCCTTGGCTGAAATTTCTTCTAACTGGAGCCCAAATTTAGAGCTCTTCTCCATTCCACAGTCTCCTAAATCTTTCCCCCATTATTAGTCAAGGAGAATAGGGAGATGGGAGGGTCCTTGGAAGCCATCTTTCCAAGAAAGCTATCAAAAAGCAACCAAAATAATTCAGAGTTTAAGAGAGGAATTGGGATTAATTACTCTAGAAAAGAAAGGGCTTTGCAGAGACAGAGATATAAGTTTTAAGCAAGTGAGGTAGTATGAGGTAGTGGATATCAAGCCGACCTCAAAGTCACAAAGATTTGGGTTCAGGTGCCATCTTTGACACATACTATTTTTGTGACCTCGTGATTCTCTCAGACTATAGTGGTCTAGGCAGCTCTCTCAGACAGTCAAAGAGACAGTGTAACTTGTATTAAAAGAGGACATTTCCTTACTAGCAGCTCTCTATATCAATAAAATCACAGGGCCACTTCCTATCCCTATACAGTTAGGGCACAAGTGACAGGAGAATTTTTCTTGTAAAACTTGCAAAAGAATGTCCTAGCTGTCCAAATATGACACACTGGGGTTTGTTCCCCGAAAGACATTAAAGTCTATCTTTCTGAAGATGTTTAAGAAAAGGATAAATAGCCTAGAAATGGAATTCAATTATTCCTTGAACAAACACATATCAAACTGTAGGATTTCTGAGCTGACCAGGGCCTTAGGGATCACAGATCATTTATTATGTCCAAGATGTGATGTTAGGTGATGGGAGGAATACAAAGAAAAATAATCCACAGTTCCTGCCCTCCATCAGTCAACAAGCCTTTATAAGGAAGTCAGTAAATTTGTATTCAAATCTAACCTCAGACACTTAGTTGCTGTGTGCAAGTCACTTAGCCTCTGTTTGTCTTAGTTTCTTCATCTGTAAAATGGGGCTAATAATAGTACCTACTTCTCAGAGTTGTTCTGAGGATTAAATGAGATATTTGTAAAGCACTTAGCACTCTATCTGGCACATAGTAGGTACTATATGTTAGCTATCATTATCGTTTTTATTATTAGGCACTGACTGTGTGCTTGGCACTGCCCTAGTCACTTATTATCCAGTTGATAAGCCTAGGTAAGTACAATCTTAGAGACAGGGAGATGGACTCCATGAACTCTTAAGGACTTTCTAGATTAATGACACCATGATTCTGCCTCTTGCTTCTAGTAATTCTGAGGATAGACCATTTGAAGCTACAGTTGAGTAGCAGCAACACTATCTTGGGGGAAATCTTGCCCGCCAGGCCCCCACTGGCTAATGGAAATGTCTCTTATGAAAAACTCTTCAAACACTACCGGGAATATGAACTTTGCATCATCAAGGTGCTAAAAAATGAGGTAAGGGGACCCCAAGGAATGGAGGTTGGGGTGATATTCCTAAAGCTAGAAGCCATGAAAACTTAAACCTGTCTTAAAAAAAAGAAAGAAAATGACAACCCATCGTAGGCCAAAACACTGGTAGGACTAGTAAACAGATCATTTATCCAGTGGCCTGGGGGATGGGAGAGAGAACCCACCGGAGGTAGGGAGCTGGTCTCTGTCTACTTGTACTTTTTATTTGGAGAGATGGGGAGGGACAGGAGCATTGCTGAGAAGGACTGGCAACAGCCCAAATCCTTGGGCACAAGAGTCCTCACCTTCTAGAGAGGTCTTGAAATCCAAGTTTAGTGCCATCTTTCCTCTCATTATTCCAACACGATAGATTTGGAGCAGGGAGATTTCTTGGGCATAATCTAGCCCAGGTTCTCTACAGAAACCAAGTGACTTGCCTAACGTCACAAACATATTGAGCCAGGAATTGGACCCAGGTCTTATAACACCTGTACTCATCTGCCTCACTGTTCCATAGACCCTAAAGTTGTGGTCATTACAGAAATTCATGGCTTTATTGATAAGTTTCAGGGCTTGATTTCCTCTGAAAGGGGAAGCCAGGCTGTAACAAAAGATTGTTCCCCATCCCAAAGCTAACCAGTCCTTCTTTTAGTCCTTTCAGAGATACTACGAGAAAACAAATCAAACATTTACCCTGCCAGTCCTAGAAGGGGGGATGATCTGCATCGAGGTGAAACCTGTCATCAGGTCCAATATTAATGAAGGATTATGGTCAGAGAAGAAGTGCATTACAGTCCCTAAGCCATGTAAGTGCTGTTCAGGTCTTCCAGTAGGGTGGGGAACACAGGGATGGATTTCAGTCATGCTGGAATGATAAGAGGAGAGATGCAGGGCTCTCTTTATCACCTAGATCACCAGGGAATATCAGAAGCACAAGTCTGACCAGACCTGACTCCAAATAAATTCCCTCTTCCTTCTAAGATCAAATGCAAATTCCCCAATTTAGCATTAAAACTCCTTTACAACCTGAGGCAGAACTGTTTCCATGCTCATTGCACAGGATTCTTCACACACTTTCAGGTGCAGCCAAACCGGCCTTCTAGCTTTTCTTGGAATGTTCCATCTCCTTCTCAGGTCCCCTTTTTGAAGGCTCTTTCTCATGCCTGGAATGTACTTCCCTCCCTCCCACCCCCACCCCTATTTTCCTCAAAGATCAGCTCAAATACCACTACCTATATGAGACTTTTTAATAGTTTTTCAATTCCTCATACCTCCTCTGTCCAAAAAAAAAAAGTTACCTGATACTTCTTTTGCATTTATTTTGCACATATCCATATGTCTTCCTGTAGTTTCCCTCAGAAGATTGGAAGCTCCCTGGCAGCAGGCACTCTTATTTTTTTTTCTTTGTACCTATCCCTAGCACTTCTCACAGTGCCTGGCTAGGAGGAGGAAGCTGGTGGAGGGTGACAAAAAGCAAAACAATGGTGAGGAGGAACAGAGAAAAAAGGAATAGAGCAGGATTTAAAGGGGATAATATGATAAAGGACAATACACAGTAATCATAATGCTGAATGTGAATGGGATGAACTCACCCATTAAATGGAAGTGGACAGCAGAGTGAATTAAAAACTAGAATCCTACTATATGTTGTTTACAAGAAATACATTTGAGGCAGGGTGAAACACACATATTCAAGGTAAAAAGCTAGAGCAGAATTTATTATGCATCATCTAAAGTAAAAAAAAAAAAAAAAAAGCAGGAGTAGCAATCATGATACCAGACAAAGCTAAAGTAGAAATTGATGTGATTAAAAAAGATAAGGAAGGAAATTACATTCTCTTAAAGGGTACTATAAACAATGAAGTAATATCATTACTAAACATTTGTGCACCAAATGGCATAGCATCTAGATTTCTAAAGGTAAAATGAAAGGAGCTCAAGGAGGAAATAGATAGTAAGACCATATTAGTGGGGAATCTCAACTTTCCCCTTTCAGAACTGGATAAACCAAACCAAAAAATAAATAAGAAAGAAGCAAGAGAAATAAATGAAATGTTAGAAAAATTAAAGTTAATAGATATCTGGAGAAAACTGAATAGGAATAAAAAGGAATATACTGTCTTCTCAGCAGTATATGGTACAAATACAAAAATCAACCATGAACTAGGGCATTAGAAATATTGCAAACAAATGCAGAAAAGCAGAAATAATAAATACAACTTTTTCAGATCATGTGATAAAAATTATACTTAACAAGGGTCCATGGAAAGGCAAATTGAAAATTAATTGAAAATTAAATAAGCTGATTCTTCAAAACTGGTAGGTGAAAAAAGAAATCATAGAAACAATTATGGACTTCATTAAAGAGAATGACAATGAGGAGGCAACACTTCAAAACCTATGGATACAGCCAAAGCAGTACTCAGGGGGAAATTTGTACTGAGTGCCTATAGCAACAAAATCTAGAGGGAGGAGATCAATGAATTGGGCTTGCAACTTAAAAAATTAGAAAAAGAACAAATTGAAAATCCCCAGATAAAGACTAAATTGGAAATCCTAAAAATTAAAGGAGAAAATAATAAAATTGAAAGTAAAAGAACTATTGAACTAATAAATAAGACTAGGAGCTGGTACTTTGAAAAAACAGTTCCTGGCTAAATGCTAATCAAAGCTCATGGGTTGACCTCATGCTGATTCACAGAAACTAAGCCAACCTTTTGTCCATCATCTGGGTCCACTTTGTCTCCTACAAGTCCCGTTCTTCCTTGTTATCCTGGATGCAAAGATCTTCCTGCCTAAGAATTACCCTGTCTCTTTGACCCAGAGTATGGCAAAGCCCCATTAAAATGGCACCAATCCACCAGCCACAATGTTTTGAGTACCTCCTTATTATGTGCCAGATACTCTAGCATAGGGAAGTATTACAAAGATATGCAGTCTATTCCCCTCCCTCAAGAAGCCTAGTGTGAGGAAGACATACCCCCAAGAGGAAATAAATTATAATATGAGCTAATTGTCTAATGAATAATGCAGTGCAGATACATAGGGCTCTGAGTTCAGCAAAGAATAACAATAACTTGCATTTACATGATGTCTTAAAGTCTGCAAAGCACTTCACAAATAGTATCTCATTTTTCTCCTCATAACAACCCAGAGAGGCAAGTGCTATTATTATCCCCATTTTACAGATAAGGGAAATGAGGCAGATTGAGGCTAAGTAACTTGTTCAGGAACAGATAGCTAGTAATTTATATCAAATACAGATAGGCTGTATTTGAACTCAGGATTTCCTGACTTCAGGCCCAGTACTCTATCCCCTGTGCCACCTACCTACACTCTGAAGAAGTCAACTGTAGGCTCATTTCCCCACTAGGAAGTGAAGGGATATAGAGGGAAGAGCATAAAAGAATTAGGGATATAGGATAACAAAGTTCTCCAAGGCCAGATATAGTCTAATAATGCAGGTTGTATGCTTAAAGACCTATAGGAAAGATTAGTTGGATTCAATAGGAAGGATTTCCTGGAAAGGTAAGTTTAGAAGTAGCTTTGGGAGAAAGAAGAGACATCTCTGGAAGAAAGAAGTCCATGGCTTAGGACCAGGTTGTCCCCTAAATGCCAAAAGTTTATGTAAAGTTTCTCCAGCCCTCCAAGAGAATTAATCTCTCCGAACCTTTCTTTAGATCTCACAGTGACTACCATCAGTATCTTCTTTGCCTCTCTTCTGACCGCCTGCCTTACTGTTTGCTACCTGAGTATTCGACTCTACTTAAGAAAACCCAAGAAACTCCCTGAAGTCCTGGTAAGTAAGATCCTACTGTTGATATCTTGCTCTCAATAAGGATGATTATACTTGCCTACTCCTCTTGCTCATTCCAGGCAGCCAACAAACTTGAGAGAATTCAAGTTTTCTTAAATTAGTTAATCTCTAGAATGCTTCCAAGAGAGTTAGAAAACAGAAACCTTAAGAGACAAATTTTCTTGTTTCAACAGAAGGCAAGGGTGGGAAATGTGAAAGAGCCAGGAGGAAAAGAGGAGAGTCTGCTGAGTACCATTAAAATTTCATCATATCCCAAAATATTGACAAAATGTGGAGATTGTGCTTTGAATTGCATTTTTAGCAAAGTTCAGCTTTTGAGAGCTAAGCAACATCTGTGAATATGAGGAACCTTGGCCCCTTCCTGTCCTTTGGTTAATGTAAGAATGGCTGCTCCAACCACCTTAACAGGTTCCTCTGTGATTGACTAACTTTGGGATTGAGATTTGAGGGAGGAGTTCATTTTTGTCCAAACTACGGCATTAATGGTTTGGAAACTCCTGCTTCCTCTACTAAGGCAGCCCATCAACAGTTCCACTATGTGTAGTTATGGAGAATTTCCTGGGTCACTGAGAATTGTGCAAGGTCACAACCAGTTTATATTAGAGACTCCACTTGAATTTAGGTTTTCCTTTCTTCAAGGCCAGTTCTCAATCCACAATTATTTATTCAATGCCTATCATGTGCCAGACATTGTGTTGGGCAATGGGGATACTGGGAGGAGGACCATAGACTCCGGATTATAAGGGAATTCAAGAGATGATGTGGGGTTGTCAGGAAGAAAATCAGGTTCCTGCTAGGTCTGACATTCTGGGTAGGCATGCTTAAAATATATTTAAGAGATTAGAAAAGTCCTTTTCTGGGTCTAACCTAATTGCTTCTTGTTGTAGTTTTTATATTGCTATATATGTCTTCATAGAATTTCAGACTGAAAGGACCCTTAGAGACCTAGTCCTATCCCCTCATTTTTCAGATAAGGAAATAGAAGCCTAGAGAAACTAAATAATTTGGCCAGCATTACCCAAGTACTAAATTGGGGACTAGTATGCCAGCCCAGGTTTTCTGATCCCAGATAGTGGGTTCTTTCTTCTACATTGATCAGAAAAAAATGAAAAATGGACTGAGCTTCTTTACTAGACTTACCTGTGTGAAGGTTGGCTACCTCCTAGATTAACTGGAATAAAACTTTTCCTTCTTGTCCTAAGCCCTCACTGAAAATCTCCTCTTCTCCTTAGCTTTCCCTCACCAAACAAAGATCCTGTGGCATCCTGAGCAAGGAGCCCTTCAAAATGAAGCGAGATATCATCTGCCCCCTTGATGAGGCAGCCTTCCCCAAAGTATCCCTGGAGCTGAAGAACTCAGAGCTCCATAGCAGCACGGACAGTGGCTTCAGCAGCACCAAACAATCCCTGCAGTCGGAAGATCCCCAATTCCTTCTTCCAGTCTTGGACCCCATCACAAGTGGGCCCCCAGAGGAGAGGAGCCTTCAGCAACCAAAGAGCGACCTTAGCACCAGCAGTACCAGTACCAGCACCAGCACCGACAGTGGAATTTACTTGCATAACCTGAGCCCACAGTCAGGGCAGGAATGGGGGCAGCAACCAGGGAGTGGGGACCATGACCAAGAAGACAGTGGCATTGGCCTGCCCCAGAGCACCACAGCAACCCCACTAGGGTCCTCTCATGGCCTCCAGTACAAGAGGGGCTCCACAGCTCTAGAAGGTAACAGCTCTCCTCCCAAGCTGCCTGAGGAAGAGGTTGAAGCCTCTGTGGCCTTCCAAGGCTACCTGCAGCAGTCCAGATGCACAAAGAAAAGCCAGGAGGAGACCACCAGCCTGGGAGAGGATCCTTCCCCCATTGGCAGCCCAGGGTACAAATGCAGGACCCAAAGGGATGTAGAGTTAGGCTGGCCTCCACTGGCCCAGACTAAAGGCTATTTAAAGCAGAACTCACCAAGCCAGAGCCTTGGGATCCTAGGGGCTTCACCTGACCAGTGGATTGAGCCAGCAGAGGAGTGGAGCCTCCTGAATTTGGTCAACAATGGGGATCTGAAAACCTTTGACACGCCTGACCTCCCTCTTCTGAGCTTCCCCATAGCTCCTCCTCCCCCAGGGAACTTGAATTCGGATCTGATAACCTTACCTTTGATCTCCAGTCTACACACAAATGAGTGATTTGGGTTACTTGGGAGAAATAGAAGAGACTGACTTGATCTCAACACTATAGTTGATTTTGGGCCAGAATGGACCCAGCCCCAGAGTCACAGGCTGGGGGACAGCTGATAAATAGTAATATAAGCTCATTCTTCCGCACAACTAGAAACTACCTCATTTGCCTTAGAGACACTTGGTCTATGATAAGCCCTGACATACGGAGATGCCAGGGTGGGCATGGTCTGGGTGCACAGGAGAGTATCATACCATATTAACTGACATGGCCCTTTGTCTACTGTTAGAGTCAGAACCAGGGATCTCTGGGACCCAGCAAGGACTGAGGGGAACAGAGCAAGGAGGACTCCTTCTCTCACCCAAACCCCCTTTCCAGATCATGTAAAAAATGGGGTTTGGGAACCTCTATAATGAGGAATCTTGGCTCAGACCTGAAGGGAAGGCTAAAGAATGGGTATGGATAGGGCTGCATTGGGGTGATGGTTTTAGAGTAAGGGTTTCTGATATCAGAGCTTTAGCTTGGGGGGAACAGGGATAGTTTCCACTAGGGAAAAAGAGGGCAGAAGCTAGCCTTTGATCTTAGGGACAATCGGTGCTCATGACTGGGAGGAAAAACCCAGTGGGCCTGGGGAAGAGGAGAACCAAACAAAGGGAGAAGGCAGTACAGAAGTTCTCCCTCTGAGGAGCTTTTCCACCATTCTTTCAAACTATTATGGCTCTCTGCAGTTAAGGCTTGAAGTAACTTGAATTTTGAATCCTGCTTCCTATCTCTGTTGACTAACATGATACTTAACCTCTATTGGCCTCAATTTTCCCATCTGTAAAGTAAAAACAATGATGCCTATAGTACTTACCTCAGCAGGGTGATGTGGTTTTGAGATAAAGTGTACAATGCATTTTGCAGATTTTAAAGTATTTTGTAAATATCGGCTATTATTGTTATTCATGTTAATAAGTATTTATGGAGTTCTCATTCTGAATGAATGTTTACTAAGCCCCTACCATGTAGAGAGGGAACTGTGCTCTATGCCAGGGAGCTATAAAGTTGAGCTAAAATGCGGTCTCTATGCTCGTTGATTTTTCACTCTAGTAGGTAGATAAAACCTTTTCCATAGGGCCACAGACTCATTGGTGAGTTAGCGGGGTGTCCTAGAGGAATGGGTGGATGAGAACATTTTGTTCTACTGGCCATGAAGGTAGCTGAAGCAGAGGCTGTGGAGTGCTTGGAACTTGGTCAGAAATTGAAGATGTCGGGAGCAGCTGGGTAGCTCAGTGGATTGAGAGCCAGGTCTAGTGACGGTAGGTCCTAGGTTCAAATCTGGCCTCAGACACTTCCCAGCTGTGTGACCCTGGGCAAGTCACTTGACCCCCATTGCTCACCTTTACCTTACCACTCTTCCGCCTTAGAACCAACATCCATTATTGATTCTAAGGCAGAAGGTAAGGGTTTTAAAAAAGAAAGAAAGAAAGAAAGAAAGAAAGAAAGAAAGAAAGAAAGAAAGAAAGAAAGAAAGAAAGAAAGCGAAGATGTCATGATCATCTGCTGCGTCCTGGGCCATCCCCAGCTGTTCCGACTTTTGTCTTACCACTGGACTTTGATGCCTCTAGAAGAGGCAGGGAGACTCTGCCTCACTTAAATCCAATTTATACACAAGTCAAGGCATCACCCTACGATGTCATTGGTCCTCTTTGAAAACAAAGAACAAACAACAATACAGGGTATCCCCAAAGTATTGGTGTGGTTTAGTAAGATTTGGGGTCCCCCAGATAACTGAGTAATTGAATTTTCCTTTAGAAGGCTGCAATAGGTTTAATGGATTCAGATCCCAGTTACAGTATTTATTCCTTTGTGACCATAAGCAAGTCTTCACTTGTGCAAAATGGAATGAATCACATTTACATTCAATTTTATAAGATTCTCAGGAGAAAATTGCTTTGTAAACCTGGAAGAGGCTATAAAAATGGTGGCCATCAGTGATGCAGGCACTCAGTGTTGAGAGTTTAGATACCCTGTAAAGAGGGAATGAAAAGCAGAATTGGTCAGTGGGAACCTCTATGGGAGCTTTCAGTCTTTAATTGGTCAAAATTCTGTTCCTGGATAGTTGCTTCTAGAATTGCCCAGGCAGGGAGGGGCTGAGAGCTGGACCAGAGCATTCAGCTTATACCAGCCTTGGCCTTGGCAAGCTGGGTAGGGATGCCTGGTAGCTCTGGCTTAGTCTTAGCCTGAGCTGAAAAGAGCTCTGAACCATCCTGTATCATTCTTCCAAACTAACTTGGCACTAAGCTGAAAGCTACCAGAAGGCCAGAAGAAAGTCAAACCTGAGGAAGTTGGTATTCCTCACTCAGAGACCAGACATGCCTCCCTCTACTCTGGAGTTTCTTGACCCTTTTTATATGTCACAGAGCCCTTTAATGGTCTCATGGACATTATAGATTTTATCTCAGAATAATGCATTGAAATGCATAAAATAAAATACATGAAAAAAAGAAGAAACCAAATTATATTGAAATACATTTGTCAATTAAAAAAAAACAAAACAGTTTCCCAGGTCCCAGGTGAAGGATTCCCACGATGTAAGGTATGGCCCAGGAGAGCAGGTCACACTAAGGGATTAGGCAGCCCAACTCAGCCTTAGACCAGGGCTTGCCAGGATTGGAATCCATTCCTACCAATACACGCACACACATACACACACATACACACGTGTACATGTACACACTTTTTTTAGGGATCAGTGGAAAGGAGTCATTTCTGTACCTCCTATCAGCCCCAAATTTCTATTCTTTCAAGATTTAAATCCGTGATTGTTCTTTGCACCAAATATTTTACCCCAAACTGTAAGCTACAACCCTCTGCTTTCATTCTGCCTTAAACCAGCTCCAAGTTTGAAGTGAGGGAAACTTTACCTGGGCTTGGTTCTCCCTGTTTTCTGGGGATGAAAAGTATGAAACTCTCCTTCCAAAGCTTACGTGTGGGGAAAGAAACTTGCCTCAGTTGTCCTGGAAGAAAGAAGTATCAGTTTAGGGACTTGGGAGCTAAAACCAATCTTATTTCCTTTTGTTAAGAGAGGATTCATGGTACAGGAAGAAAAAGAATCCTGGATAAGAAGTCAAAAAGACCTCAATTCTAATTTCTCTAATGAGTAGCCAGGGGACCTTAGGTTGGTCAGTTCCCCCCATGGGCCTCAATTTCACCATTTGTAAAATAGAATTACATAACAGAATAATGATCTGAGACCTACCTTGCCTCCCTTGTGAGAGTATCAATCATGGAACTGAAGCGTCTTAGATTAAGAGCTGAGACAAACTTTAGAGATCATACCTTCCCACTTCTCCCCTCCCCATTTTGCAAAGGAAGAAGCAGAGACCTAGATTACACAGGTAGTACGTGGTAAAGCTTATATTGGAACTTAGGCCCTCTTGACTAATTTTGATTATTTAGTATATTTGATAGTATATCTGAAGGCATTTTGAAAACTGAAAATTGCTGCTGACATATAAAGAGATCATGGTGGAATGATTATTTCAAAAAAGTAAGTGGCTGAAGGCACCCTATATACCCAGACAGTTTGGGATAATGGCTCCTAGTAGGGGAACCCTCAAAAGAAAACTTTGTCAGAAAAATATAGACAGCTGTAGGAAATACTAAAGCATTTTCTCAAAAACTAGTAGAAAGGGACCTGATTTCAAATCCTGTCACACACATTTACATAGTTATATGATCCTGGGCCAGTCACTTGACCTCTTAGACTCAGTTTCCTCATCTATAAAATGGGAATAATAATAACACCTACATTCAAAGGTTGTTGTGATGATCAAACAGGATATTTGTTTTTAAAAAATAGCACAAATCTAATTCTTCAAAACTGGTGGGTCAAAGAAGAAATCATAAAAAAAAAAAATAGCACAGTGCCTGGCATATAGAAGATGCTATACCAATGCTCAGTCCCTTCGAACTCCTTCTTAGCTTTTATGCCCAAGGAAGTCAGAGAGTGACAACTGGATAATCACTCTCCCCATATGTTATACTCACATAGATAATAAACCTGAAAATTCAAGCCTGGCTGAAGGGATGCCGCTACCCTATATTTACATCTCTCAGTCTCTCTCTCTCTCTTTTAAACTCTTACCTTCTATATTTAATATTGATTCTAAGGTAGAAGAAGAGTAAGGACTAGGCAACTAAAGTTAAGGGACTTGCCCAGAGTCACACAGCTCAGAAGTGTCTGCAGCAGAATTTGAACCCAGTTCCTCTGGATTCCAGACCTGGGACTCTATCCACTATACTATCTCACTGCCCCTTTCTAGACAGTCTTGAGGACTATGAAGCAGTCAGCATTGTGAGGATCAAATGAGATAATATATATGTGAAGCATTTTGTAAACCTTAAAGTGTTCTATAAGACCTTTCAAAGAAATAGGGGAAAAATTCCAGCTAGGGAGGGGTGAGAGGATCTTTCAGATCAACAAAGAAACTTGATGGAAATTCCAAACAAAAATATGGGGGTTTTCCCAACCTCCACCTCCAAAATAATTTGAAATTTGAGAACTTCAAAACTATTGTTCCACTTAAGAGGAAAATATACCCCAAAGTTCTTTGGAAATAATGTTCTTTCCTTGTGAAAAGATGAGCCAAACCTTAGCCTGGGTCCATCTCTATTCTATTATCTGATTCATTGCTATTATCAAATGAGATAATATATGTTTCTTAAAAAGCATTTGGCACAGTGCTTGGGATATAGAAGGTACTTTATAAATGCTTATTCCCTTCCCTTTCCCCCTTTGAAAGGGAAGCTAGGAGGACATCTGAGTTCGGAGTCAGAGAACCTTCATTCTAATCTTGGCTACACTGCTTAGTTACTGACTGATGTTAAACACTCTTGGGGCCCTGGTTTCCCTAGCTCTATAATAGGGTGGGGATGGAGGGAAGGAGAAAACTGTGAAGAATAGAATAGGGGGTCTCCAGTGTCCCTTCCGAGTCTGGCATTCTTGAATTGGATTGGACAGGGTATAGTATACTTTTTAAGATTTGAATCTCCATTTTGAAACCAGCAAAGTAATTTAAAGAAACACAAGTCTTCTTTGTGGCTTTGGATTTCTCACTAATTTGAACTTTACCTTATCAAGCAAAACCCAAGGCCTGAGGCATGAGTCACTTCAGTCCATCTTATCAGCTTCCAATATCAACAGGTCTTTCCCCCATATGTGCTCTATCTTCATGCCTCCTTCCCTGCTTAAGACAATCTTTGCCTTGACACCAAGAAAATACTCATTTCTGGGGAAGTGCAGATGGTATCAGTCTTCAGAGAAGCCATCTAATCTCACAGCATCTTAGTCCTAGGCAGAACTTTCCTCCTAGTACTGTCTGTCCATTATCGGGGGTTGAGGATATTCGAGTTTGTCACTTTCACCAGGAAATGAGGGTGGATCAATGGTTCTGAGCCCCAGAAACACCAGCTCTCTGAAGCAACCTTCTCCTCCCAAGATGATGGGGAAATTTCTTTGGAGAGAGAAAAGAAATAAAGATAACAAAAATAATTCAGTTCAACAAATATTTACCAAACCAGTCCTGTGTTTGAAGCATCTAGGTATCAGGCTTAGATCAAACTCAACCGCTGCCTTCCTAGAGCTTACAATATAATAGAAAGATAAGTCACACATAAAGATAATTGTAATAATACACAATAAAGCATAGATGCATTACAAAAAGGTAATGTTTTGGAGGGGAAAAATTCTTGGAGTTGGAGTAAAGGCAGAGTTGAGTGTGAATCCCACATACTTAAAATCTTTTTAAATCTGTTTATTTAAAAAATATTTTCCCATGTTTACATGATTCATTTTCCTTCCCTTTCCCCTTCTAGAGCTGATAAGCAATTCCACTGGGTTATACAACTGTTTATCACTTGATACCTGTTTCCATAGTATTCATTTTTGCAATAGAGCAATCTTTTAAAACGAAAACCCTAAATCATATACCCATATAAACAAGTGATGTCATATGTATAACATTCTTTCTTATAAGTCCTTCAGGATTGTCCTGAATCAATACATTGCTACTGGTAGCAAAGTCCCTTACATTCAATTGTTCCACAATGTTTCATTTTCAGTGTACAATGTTCTCTTGGTTCTGCTCATTTCACTCTGCATCAGTGCATGAAGGTTCTTCCAGTTGTAAGGGTTAAAAAAAATTAAGATTGGACTAAATATAAGAGAAATGTGGCTTTCAAAATTAATATATCTCAAGTCAAATGACTTTTTAGCAGCTTTATTTATAAAATAGAGGGAAAGAGTGAAAGTAGAGAAATGAGAGAGAAGGTAGAGAAGGTATCTATCCTGTCATGCTGATAATTACTCCAGCTTGTTCAAACCAGGCAGGGCTCATTAACTCTCCACTAGAGGTCTATGGGTTGGAGGGACAAGTGGTGAATAAAGCAAGGGTTCCAGCCACAAGGCCTTCTCCAAGACAGGGGCCTCTCTGGAAGCTAGTCTCTTCAGGAGCCAGGAAAGGAGTCAGCCTTTTCATTCACCCACATGGTAGTCCAAAGAGAAGATCCAAGAGTAGTCTTACCAGAAGCAGTCTGAGGTCCCAAGCCAGAGCTCTTCCAAGGCCAAGTTTGAAGGAGAAAGCGATGGTCACAGGAAGTTGCAACTACTTTTAAAGACCCTTCTTTGCTTCGCTTCCTGTGCCTTCCTTCCACTTTATGTGAACCAATCACAGTTTTAGAATTCTCTTAGGACTGCCCAGGGGACAGTCAGTTGTTTCTGAGTTGTCACACAGTTTAGCATGTGGGTTGCAGACCTCCCCTCACTTTAGAAATGTAGAGGTATATACACCTCTGGTGATTAAATCTAAAAGTGGGCAGGGGAGAGTTAATCCCATCTTCACACAGTTCATATAGAAATTCTGCAGTTCGTCATTCCTTACAGCACAATAGTATTCCATCACCATCATATACCACAATTTATTCAGTCATTCCCCAATTGTGAGATACCCCTTCATTTTCTAATTTTTTTCCACCACAAAGAGTGCAGCTATGAATATTTTTGTACAACTCTTTTGTATTATCTCTTTGGAATCCTACATACTTGTGTGCGACTATAGGCAAGTCACTTAAGCTGAGATTCAGTTTCCTCATCTGCAAAAGGATAATAATAGAGCTTACCTCAAGGGTGGTGGGGGACAACTAGGTTACACAGTAGACAGAGGACTAAATCTGAAGTCCTAAAGACCTGAGTGCAAACTCATCCACAGATGCTAGCTATGTGTCCCTGGGCAAGTCACTCATTCTTGTTTGCCTCAGTTCCTTCATTCTTCATCCTTGGAGAAGATATTGGCAAATCCTTCTAGCATCTTTGCCTAGAAAATCCCAAATAGGGTCACAAAGAATCAGATATGACTGAAACAACTGAATAACAATAGCAGTATATCTGAGAAAGGCATCAAAGTATAATGGATAAAGGACCCACCTTAGAGTTAGGAAGACCCAGGTTTAAGTAGTGCCTCTGGTCATAGAAAGTCAATCTCTTGAGGGCAGGGGCTATTTGATTTTTGTTTTTATATCCACAGTGCTGAGCACAATGCCAAAGACTTAGTAAGCACTTACAGATAATATATACCTATAATACTTATTATATAATTTAGAAGCACTTATAAAATGTTTATTATATAATAGAAGCATTTACATAATATTTGCTGATTGATTAATTGGTTGACAATATTATCTCTGTGACTAAGGAGTAACTACTGAATCTCTTAGGGTGCCTAGGCTACAAGTTGTACAAGTTGTCGTCTGCATCAGCAGGGAAGTTTCCACACCAGGCATTTCCTACAGTGATTAAATCACAATTATAGGTTCCCCCTCCCCTCTTTAAAAGAAGGAAATTACATGACAGGGAAGGGTATGAGAAAAGTAAGCTGGTAACAAATTATGGAGAGCCTTGACTGCTTGGACCAGGAATTCAGGCTTTACCCAGAAGGCAATAGAGCCATTGAAGGGTTTGGAATCAAGGACTGACATGGGCCGGCTCATTCATGAGATAAAAGAGGGTAGACGTAGACGGCAGGGCAAAGGATGGATTGAAGCAGGGAAATTGTAGAAGAATGTCTTTTGGGAGGTTGTTTCAAAAGTCCAAGTAAGTGCTCATGAGAGCCTAACTCTCTGTTGGCTAGACAGACTGATATAGAGAGGATAGATATGAAATATCTATCTACATTATTGAGAATGAGAAGTAGAAGGCAAAAAAAGATTCAAATATAATGTCAAAGTTTCAAACAGGAGACTTGGGGGTGCCATGTCAGAAATAGTCAAGTCAAATGGAGGAACAAGAGAATAAGAGGATTGAAGGTCAAGGATCTGAGATGGCTTAAAATGGAGAAGAGAAAATGTAATTACTCCAAATTTCTTGATGGGTAAAGTGAGGGTATTGGACTCCAGAGATATAACTAGGTTAGAACAAACCGGATTTTGCCCCAGAACACTGACACTGAGAAAGACAAGCTTCCTCCCCACAGTACTTCACCTTGTGGTCCTTTGCTGACCCCTTTACCAAGGGATCCCTGACCAGGGCTGGCCTCTTCCCCAATTCCTTGCAGGACTATTCTCTCTCCTTGTAGTATGCACTTATAATTTAACTGTTCTCTATGCTGCCTCAAAGTTTTTGCCCCAGGTGAAAACTTCCAAGTTATAATTCTACTGGATTCCGTGATATATATATTTTTAATTTTTGTTTAGAATATTTTTCCATGGTTACATGATTCATAATCCCTCCCTCCTTTGCTCTCTCCTCCCCCCTCCCAAAGCCAACAAGCAATTCCACTGGGTTATACATGTATCAGTGTTCAAAACATATTTCTATATTATTCATATTCCATGATATTTTAAATTGAGCAAGGTGGCACAGTGGATAGAACTCCAGGCCTGGAGTCGGGAAGACCCTTCTTCCTGAATTCAAAGCTGGCCTCAGACAGTTACTAGCTGAGCGATCCTGGGAAAGTCACTTAACCCTGTTTGCCTTCACTTCCTCATTTTTAAAATAAGCTAGAGAAGGAAACAGCAAACTAAGTCAGAATCTTTGCCAAGAAAACCCCAAAAGGATCATGAAGAGTCAGACATGACTGAAATGACTGAACAACAAAGAGAAGTCTCCTATTTTTGATTCTATAATCTGTGTTCTATGAGTTGATCTGCATCGATAGAAATAGGCTCCTACATAGATCACACATAAGATCCCAATAGAAAACAAGTTTAAATCAAAAGACAGGCTCCAGTTTTCCCTATTTATCTCTCAGAGGACATATGGGAGGAAGGAGTTAAAGGGAACATTTCCAGAAAGCCAGGGTCTAGGGAAGGCAGCAGTCTCCGGATGCTTTTTGAGGCCTCACTCTGAAGGTCCTTCGTCTACCCAGGTCAGCTTTGTCTTGAGTTAGTTGGGCTTTCTCACACTGAAAAACTGATGATTCTATGATGATTCTGTTAGTGAAGGGAACTTCCTTTGCGTAAGGAGAGAAAGGAACTGAGCCAACCCCAGCCAAAGAGGAAATTCTGCAGAACTCTACAGTTTCCCAATTGAGCAACAGATGGATTTGACCAAGACTGTCTTCACCTCCACACACACACACACACACACACACACACACGTGTGTGTGTGTGTGTGTGTGTGTGTGTGTGTGTGTGTGTGTGTGTGTGTGAAGACTNGTGTGTGTGTGTGTGTGTGTGTGTGTGTGTGTGTGTGTGTGTGTGTGTGTGTAGGTGAAGACTGCTCAGAGAGAAGCACATGACCTTACCCATGCCTATCAGTACCATGATCCACCAGCCCCTTCCCAAGAAGGGTTGGGTTGGACATTCACTGAGCCTTTTTTCTAGGAACAGATATGAATTTCCAGGTGTGAAAATATCCCTTTTTCCTTTTACTAAGCCTCTAAGCAGAGAGGCCATAGGCTAGACCAAGACTCCTGGGGACTGTTGTTTTGAACATCATGGTAGCTATGTGAGACACTATCAAATGGTTAGTATTGATAATATCAAGCCTTAACCTTCAATCTGCCACAATGGGAGGCCTGACTCATGTACTTCCTGGAGCGCTGAAGGGTTTCAGGGTTTCTTTTTAATCAAATTCACATTTTGAAATAGGCCCACATTTTTATTATTTGCCCGACTCTCACACACACATGTATTTAATAGGCAGCTCCTTATTAAAACCTTCTTGCTCCCCCAAGAAGGTAAAGAGGAGCCATTGAAGATCTTTAAGTGAGGGAATGAGAGGATCAGGGATGTGCTTAGAAAGACCTGTAGAAGTCAGGAAGTAGTACTCGGGATGGATTAGTGAAAGGAGAATGCTGGAGGTGGAGAAACCAGTTTAGAGGGATTCCCAAAGTCCTATTGGGGACTGAACTGAACTAGGGTAGTGGCTGTGGAAATGAGGAGGAAGGGATGGTTTTAGGAGATATTTTGGAGGAAGACTTTTTAAGACTAATAAGATTTAGGGGGCAAAGGGAAGACATAGAGCCAATAAATCAGAGAAAAGGGAAGCAGGAAAGTACAGTAGAAACAAAGGGCAGCAGGGGACCCTGCATTCTACTCCTAGCTGTGCCATTAACTAATTTTGTCTGAGCATGTCACCCTCTCTTCATTCAGTCAACTCCAGTGGCTCCTTATTACCTCCAGGATCAAATATAAAATTCTCTGCTTGTGGAGGCAGCTAGGTGGCTCAGTGAATTGAGAGCCATTAAGAGATGGGAGCTCCTGGGTTCAATCTGGCCTCAGATACTTCCTAACTGTATGACCCTGAACAAGTCACTTAACCACCATTGCTCTTCTGCCTTGGAACTGATACACAGTATTGCTTCTAAGACAGAAGACAAAGGTTTAAAAATAAAATAAAATAAAATAAAATTCTCTGCTTGGTTTTTTTAAAGCCTTTTATAACCTAGCCCCTCCCCATGTTTCTAGCCTTCTTATGCCTTGCTAGCCCTGTTTTAATCTGAGATCTAGTGATACTGGCCTCCTGGCTATTCCTTACACAAGACATTCCATCTTCTGACTGTATATTTCCACTGGATGTCCCTCATGCCTTCAATGCTCACCTTCCTTGTTTCTACCTCCTGGCTTCCTTCAAGCATCAGCTAAAATCCCACCTTCTACAAGAAACCTTTGCTAATCCCCTTTTAATGTTGTGCAAAGGCAGCTATGACTCAGTAGTTAGGAGCACTGGATTGGGAGTCAGGAAGACCTGAATTCAAATTCAGCCTCACATACTTCTTAGCTGTGTGACGTTGGGCAAGTCACTTAATCTCTGTATTTCATGCCTATAGGATGGGAGCAATGATACTGCCATTTTACCACCAAACCAGAAATTGGGGAATGGAGTCAGTTTGAGGTACAATGGATTAATTTAATTTTAGATATTCTGAGATTAAGATAACGTCATTACACTCAAATGGAAATGTCCCAAGGAAATATGAATAATAATAATAGCAAGTATTTATATAGCACCTAAGGGAGCTAGGGGGTCCAGTGGATAGAGTGCCCAGCCTGGAGTCCAAAAGACTCATCTTCTTGAGTTCAAAACTAGTCTCAAGAGTTTACTAGAGGTGTGACCCTGGGCAAATCATTTAACCCTGTTTGCCTCAGTTCCTCATCTATAAAAAAGAGATGGAGGGGGCAGCTGGGTAGCTCAGTGGAGTGAGAGTCAGGCCTAGAGACAGGAGGTCCTAGGTTCAAATCTGGCCTCAGACTCTTCCCAGCTGTGTGACCCTGGGCAAGTCACTTGACCCCCATTGCCCACCCTTACCAATCTTCCACCTATGAGACAATACACCGAAGTACAAGGGTTAAAAAAAAAAAACTCTAAAAAAAAAAAAAAAGAGATGGAGAAGAAAATGGGAAACCAACTCCAGTATCTTGCCAAGAAAACTCCAAATGAAGTCATGAATAATCAGACACAACTGAAAACAGCTAAACAATAACAACACAGCACCTCCTACTATGTGCCAGGCATTATACTAAATGCTTTACAAATATGATCTGATTTTATCCTTACAACAACCCTAGGAGAAGGGGGCTATTATTATCTTTGCTTTACAGTTCAGGAAACTGAGACAAACAGAGGTTAAGTGACAGGTAAAAAGTACCTAAGGGGAGATTTGAACTCCGGTTTTCCTGATCCAACACTCTATCCATCATGCCCCTCTCTTTGGGACAGGAGTTAAGGCGAGAGAGATTCAGAAGTCATTAGCATGGCTTATAACTTATTTCCCAAATTACTGCAATCCTGAGTACAGGGAAAGGAAACAGAGTCAGAAGCCACAAGCCACCTGCAGGAGATCACGGAGCCAGAGTTAGAATGCCTAGCCTTGGAGTTTCCCTTCTGTGGCTCTAGCCTCAAAGGGAAACCAAAAGGATCTCTATTGATGTTTGCAAAAGCCATGTCTGTGGGTGGGAGGATGTCATCTAGACCTCAGTCTTACTGGACAAGTCCCTCCGAGCCTTCTGGCCACCCTGCACCAAGGTGCTGCCTGAGCCTATGGTTTTTTCTTCAAGAAAGAGTTCCTACCCTACTATCTAACCCAGGGCCCTCTTCAAGTATTTGTGAGGACAGGGAGAGAGGGCAGTGTGGTGATTTGCCTGACTCTGACTTTAAGGGGAGCAATGGAGTAGGTAAATGTCCTCCAAGTAGGGCCCCATATCCTTTTTTTTTTTGTAAACCCTTACCTTCTGTCTTAGAATTAATACTGTATATTGGTTCCAAAGCAGAAGGGCAGGAGAGGCTTGGCAATGGGGGTTAAGTGACTTGCCCAGGGTCACATAGCTAGGAAGTACCTGAGGCCAGAATTGAACCCAGGGCCTCCCATCTCTAGATCTGGCTTTCTATCCACAGAGCCACTTAACTATCCCCTAATACAACTTCTTTATAAGTGAGAGGTTGGCTAGTGAGAAGCACTAAATATACTTTCAAATTTCATTGTATCAGTTTTGCTTTGTTAGACTAGATGGCTCTCTGGAAGGAAAGAGAAGGAGGAAAAGGGGAGGGGGGCTAGTTGATGTAAAACAAAAGACAATAATAAAAACTTATTTTGAAAAAGAAAAACCCTAAAGCTATTAATGAGATGTGCTGAATATTTCCCAAAGAGGACATACTTGTACAAGGAAAGTAGAAGATGCTTATATACTCTTCACTGTCATCCACTGAGTCCCTGTCTCTTTCTGTTCTGGAGAGGCACTTAATAAATTATTATTGATTGATTGTACATGTAACTGCTTCTAGAAGGATGGCTTTCCAGAAAGCAATAATAACACAGCCCCTAAGTGGCCCACATACTTTAGTGGCTATGCAGTTTTACACTCTTAGGTAAAGAAAAATGATATCTCTTACAAATGTTCCAGTCTTCAGTATTTCAGATAAAATTAAATACTTGGGTTGAACTTAAGGACTGCACTCATACATATTCATCAATCACTATAGGTTTTTTTTCCTGTCTATTCCTTTTCTGGCTAAAGAGGCTGATGGAACCAGTCTGAATCAATTGTATTAGAGGGCATCACTCTCTAAATTGACTCTTTCCAGGGGCAGCTGGGTAGATTAAGAGCCAGGCCTAGAGACAGGAGGTCTTGGGCTCAAATCTGACCTCAGACACTTTCTACCTGTGTGACCCTGGGCAAGTCACTTAAACCCCATTGCCTAGCACTTACTGTTCTTCTGCCTTAGAACCAATACACAGTATTGATTCTAAGACAGAGGGTAAGGGTTTTAAATAAATAATAAATAAACTGACCCTTTCCTACTATCTTTAGCTCCACCGTTCAGTTGGGATAGTCTCTTTCTAAACCAAATAGCACTCACAACCAGGCAAGAAAGAAAATCACAATATTCAATACTTCATTTTAGTCCTTCCCCATGGGCCGTCTGACTTCCTCACCACCCACAATTCTTCATCCATATGAGGATGCCCATCCCCTTTTGGCCTGGCACCTCAGAATTGAGACTACACAAAGTCTAGAGAGATCTTAGAACTTAAAAATTATGAAGATAGCTGAAACCTTAGAGACGATATAATCCAACATTCCTCCCACTCCATTTTACAGAGGGGAAACAAGTGCAGAAAACTGATAGAAGAGAGATCAGAACAAAAGCTAAAGCTTCTTGAAACTTCCTGAATAGCTCTTTTCACAGCACAGAATAAATCCTATTCCTGGTATCACAAGAAGTTGTGGAAGAGGGCATGAGAGGGGTAGCATGTAGTTCGATGCCTGTACCTTGGCAAATGAGAAATTAATCAAATGTTTCACCTGTCATTCTGTGGGGCAAAGAGAACAATATTTTATCTCTGGCCCTTAGGTGTGAAAACCCAACAGACCACTACTTCCTGTTTTGTAAGAAATTGGTTCCTAGTACAGAACTTTAGGGTGGTTTTTGATGTACATTTACAATTTATTAGAAAATCCCTTGGTAGGCACTCTTTGCTCTCTCCAATATTGCTCTTAAGTCTTCCAACTCCTCAGGCAGAAGAGTGTGTAAGATAGAACCTGGGTTCATAGCCCCTGGGACCAAGGACCCTCCCATGTGGACCCTCTGTTGTTTGAACCTGAATGAGGTTCCTCAACTGGGAAGTAAATTTGCTAAAAAGGAACATTCCTTTTCCTTCCCAATGCCCACATGCTAACCCTTTGACAGTAGATAGGAATCATTTTATTCTGCAAACATACATACATTCACATGTGGGTATGAATATATATACAAACATATATATATATGATGTGTGTATATGTATATATATTATATATAATGAAAATATTGTTCTCTTTGTTCCTTTGTCCCGCAGAATTGGGATGAGTGAAATGCTACAGTTCTGACCAATTTCTCATTTGCCAAGGTGTAGACACTGAACTAGACTGTTACCTTCTCATCCCCTCTCCCGCAATTCCCTCTCTGATATCAAGAATAATATTTATATATGGATATATATATATATATACGTATATATATATATATACGTATATATATGTGTGTGTGTGTGTGTGTGTGCACATATACACGTCTGGCTAGTGGGACCTGGGACAACCCCCCATTAACAGCATTCTAGAACCTTGGAGCTGAGTTATGCTATAAACTTCTCTTTGTTTGGCATTCCCCATTTCACTGTGGCTAGTATACCCCCACCACTTCCTTCTCTAATCCTTTTTATTCAAAGTCACTGGCCTGACTAAAGGAGGCTCCCTTTCTCCTGCTAATTCTCTTCATCCTCTCTTTCCTATGGGTATCAGCACTTTTCCTCCCTAGGCCTTATCTTCTGCTCACTTCTACCATCATGCCCTTCGAAGACCCTGTTTGAGTATTAATCAAACCTCCCTTTGTCTTCCATCTCTTCCTCTCATTTGACTTCCATCTCATTCCCTTCTTGGAATTAAGGGGAAGCTGTCTTTCCCCCAAAGATACCACATTCCATTCCATTCTCTCTAAGATTTGTCACCCTTTGACTTACCAGAACAGACATCCGTATCCTACTTGCCACCCACTACCACTTCCAGACCCATGCTGCCACTGCCACCAGCACACAAAAAAACCCTCTTCTCTTTTGAGGTTCACTCAGGCAGATTGCATCACGATGTCACCATCCTTGCCACATCCAGAACATCCTTCTGGCTCACGTCAATTGCCTAGACATTTATTAAATGCCTTCCTCCAGCTTTCTCATCAACTTGAAAACCTGGTTTAGAATCTTCTCCACGCATTCTCTTCCGTCTTTCTTGTTATCGTCAGTATTGATGCAGATAACCCACCTAATAACACGGATGCTTCCGTTTTTTATTTTTTGGTAAAGTTTTTGTTTTTTTACTTCACCTTCATTTTCATAACCTATCTCTCCCTCTCCCATACTCAGTGAACCAAACCAAAAATAGAAAAGAGCATATTTTTAAAAAGCAGTTCAGCAAAAACTAATCAAGTCATCAGCAATATCTCACAGCTTATGCAATGTTCTATAGAGTCTCCACCTATATAGAAAGAAGAAAGAGAAATGCATTTTTATCTTTTCTTGGGGCCAAGTCTTGTCAATTATAATTACATAGTCAGAGTGCTCAGTTTGTTGGTGTAGTTCTTTCTATTTATATCGTTGTGGTGATCGTGCATATATTTTCCTTGATCTGCTTACTTCATTCTGTATTTGTTTTCAGGCATTCAACAAACATTTATTATGTGCCAGGCATTGTGTTGTGTGCTGGGTTGCAAAAAAAGACAAAAGACAATCTGTGCCCTCAAGGAGTTCATGATCTAACAGAGGAGACAACAAGCAAACCAAAATATACAAACAAACTACATATAGGATAAATAGGAAATAATTAAATCATATAAGTGTCCCCATGTTTCTCTAAATTCTTCATCCTCTGTTGTTTTTTAAACTCTTACCTTCTGTCTTAGAATTTGTCTTAGAATTGATTCTAAGGTGGGCAGTTGGGAGGCTCAGTGGATTGAGAGCCAGGCCTAGAGACAGGAAGTCCTAGGTTCAAATCTGGCCTCAGACACTTCCTAGCTGTATGACCCTGGGCAAGACACTTAACCCCCATTGCCTAGCCCTTACCACTCTTCCACCTTGGAACCAATACACAGTATTGATTCTAAGACAGAAGATAAGGTTTAAAAAAAAAAAAAGAATTTGTTCTAAGGCAGAACAGTGAGGTGTAGGCAATGGGGGATGGTTTAGGGTGGTGGTTAAGTAACTTGTCCAGGGTCACACAGCTAGGAAGTGTCTGAGGCCACATTTGAACCCACGACCTCCAATCTCCAGACCTGGCTGTCTATCCACTGAGCAACTTAGCTGCCCTTGATACTTTTTTTTTTAAGGATAAGGTAATATTCCATGACATAATTGGCTTAGCCATTCCCCAATTGATGGATATATTCTTTGTTTCCAGTCCTTTGCTACCACAGAGTGCTGCTATGAATATTTTAGTATATACAGAGCCTTTCTTTCTGGCTTTGATCTCCTTGGGGCTATATCTAGTATCACATTCCACTTCCTCCACCACTTTTACCTCCTCTACATTCCACTTCCATCATCTACTGCCCTGATCACATGACCTCACCATCACAGAGAACTGCTCTATCTCAAAAATCCAGAAATCCAAAATTCTCTTTTCTGGTCACAAGTCCCATCCCTGTGCTTGTAAACTTGCTCTTCACCTTCATAGGAACCTTCGACCTATGAACCCTTCCTATTCTCAAATCATTCACTATTATTCTTTGTTTCATTTCTCTCTTATCATTGTCTTTTTTTGAAATATAGTATTCCCCTGCCCTTGAGTCTCTTATTCCTTGCCATGTTCTCATTATGCTAATTCCCACACCGGATTATCCCCAGCCATTTGCCTTCAACACTCCCACCTCAGAATCTCTGAGCATTTCTATGAAGTAATCATGAATCATGAAGTCATGGCAAGAGAATCCATTAGAAATCTACAATTTTTTTTTATCTAATCTGTTTGGGTTCCTTGGATATGTGGAAAGCGTTTTAGTCATTTCTGAGTAATTCCCTATCATACTCCCCAAAATAGTTGATCCAATTTTTTTCCTTTCTCCTCAAGTTTCCAAATCTACCCCAAATTCCATCTATTTCAGCAAACGACCATGCGTTCTCACTGAGAGGCTATACTAGTGAGCTCTCTCCTTTCATTTCCTCCATGGTTCAAAACTTATTTCCTTAGGCAACTTCTCTTGTCCTCTGGTCTCAACGAATAAGGTAGCCTTTTGCCTTACCATGGATAATATAATAAACAAATAATGATAATCAGTGATGATAACATATTATTAATAAACACTATATTAATAATATTATTCAATAAGGAATATATTAATAATATCCACATTTAATAATATGTTGATCTATTTAGTTAATAATTAATATTAAAATATAAATGACATTTAATACTTTTAAGATTTTCAAAATATTTTGAATACATTAGGTTAACTTATTTGTGCCCTTGATCCACGAAATCATAGAATTTTTGGACCTAGAAGGGACCTTAGAGATATTCTAGTCCAAAATCCTAATTGAATTGCATCTTAAAGCACGATAGGGACTCTGAGGGAGTGCATTTCAGGAATGGGTATAACCAGTTCAAAGGCAGGAAGTTAGGAAATGGAGTGTCCTGTAGGAGGAACAAAGAGAAGGGCAGTTTGACTGGAGTGCAGAGTATGGAAAAGAGAATCATGTCTATTGAGGCTAAAAAAAATTGAATACAACCAGGGTATAATAGAGCTTTAAAAGATAAACAGAGCTAAAACAGCAAGGACAATGGAGTTGGAATAAGTACAACCCAGCTCTTTCCCACAGCTACTCCACAAAGACCTAGAAGGAGTACCAGATGATGTGGTGATTGGGAACTTCAAGGAGAAAACAAAAGTCATTTTCCCAATCCAGAAGAGCCCAAAGAAACAATCTATAGGACCACACAAACCCAGAAGATACATTTTGAAGTCAGGATTTGAACAAAAACACAACCTGAAGACAAAGTCAAATAGAATTCCTGGAAGAAATGAAGCAAATGTGTTTAAATGATTTTATAAACAGCAGGAACTGGGCATAATAAGGCAACAAGTGGAAACTCTAAGAGTAGGAACTGAATTCGGGCATTCAGCTCTATATTGGGATAAGAAGTAGTCATGGATGCAGTAAGAGGCCTGGCACTGTGAAGTGTAGGTAGGAGGAGGAGGAGTCAATTGGCAGTTCCATTGCTTTGACAGAGATGCCATGTAGACTGAGAAGGGGATCTGAGCCCACAGGAGTTTATTTATCATGACTAGGAGCAGTTGAAGGCCTAAAGGCTATGTACTGGGTATGGAAGCAACAACTATGTGGTTCAATTGATGGAACAGGGTCTCAGATTTAGCCCCCAGCCTAGTCTAAAGCATGAGCATGCAACTGAGTGACCAGGGCAGGGAGCTCAGACTAAGGAGAAACTTGTAGTTTTACTAACTCTGAAGCTCCAGAGACTTCCAACTAACTAACAAGGGTTAGGCTCTACAGCAGCCTACTAGGGTTCTAACCAGAGGCAAGCCTTCAGGCATGCTACCCAAACATCCAAATTAGGGTCAGAAGCTTTCAAAGTTCAGATGAGGAAGACAGCAATCATACTCTAGATCAGAAAAAGACTATTAGAAATGTCAAAACCAGAGTAGTAAGTAATATACTGGTGATGTGAGAGTGAAGATTTATGAGAAATGTGACAGAGGACAAATTGATAGGACTTGGGTAGCTGATCAGATGTGGAGGCTGAAAGAGAGAGGAGTCAAAAATTTGGCAAAAAGTAAAGAGCTCAAAATATGGTATTCCAAAAGGCAAAAAAGTTACAGGCTTATATAAGATCAAGCATCTCCCAGCAAAACTTAGTATAATCCTATAGGATTTTAAAAAGGACTACTAATGAAATAGAGGGCTTCCAAGGATTCATGATTAAAATTCTAAAGATGAGTAGAAAATCTTAAACACAAGCAACAGGAGTTAAAAGTAACACGAAGTGATAAATTCAGAAGGGAACTGAAAAGGACTAAACACAGATGAAGTATTTATATTCTAATAGGAGGAGGTGACATAAGTGTTTCTTCATTACCAGCAGGGATCATAGAGGGGCTTAAATAAGATAGAGAGTCTGGGAGTGGTTTTGTTATTTTCTGATTATCTTAAAAGAAGAAAGGAACAGGAGAGGAAAAGGAATATATTAAGAAATATTGGGGTAGAGAATGGAGAATAACCTCATATACTTGGGCTACACAAATAGAAGTTATACAAAGGAGTGAGAATATATATATATACACTGACACAGACTGGTGTAAAAATACTTTTAATTCAACAGGGAAACTGGAGGGAATGGGAAGAGAGGAGAGGGGGACATGAGGGGGAGGATAAAATCAGGAAGAAATTTTAAAACTAAACAGAGGAATTTATTTTTTCTAGAGACAATAGAGAACTACCAAACTTGATTGAGTAAAGAAAGTCACATAGAGTTACACTTGAGGAAAATTACTTTGGCAACAGTGTAGAGAAGGAATTGGAGTAGAGACTCATGGAAACAAACCCAGTTAGGTGGCCATTGTACTAATCTAGGCAAGAGATAATAAGAGTCTGAACTACGGCAGTAACTTTGTGCTAAGAATAGGAGTTAGTTGGAGGTGAGAGATATTGTAAAGGTGGAAACTGCAAGATTTGGCAAATGATCAAATACGTGGGTTAAGCAAGAGTAAGGAATCCAGGGAATGCCAGAATTACTAACCTTTTCTCTATTCTTTCTTTCCATAATATGCATTTTCATGATTTCAATTATTTATCTATGGAAATGATTCCCGGATGTATATATCTACCCTGAAATCCCAATCCAATGCTCTAGTCTCACATTTCTAACTGTCTGATATGTCCTGTTGACATTTCAAACTCAATTCATCCAAAGCTGAATTCATCAGCTTCCTCAAAACCTGCACTTGCACAAACTTCCCCTTTCCTATTTTTGTTGACAGCACCACCATCATCCTAGTTGTTCAGGCTTGAAACCTCAGAGCCATCTTTGATTTCTCTATTTCACCTCCCACATTCAATTAGCTATCTAAGTGCTATCAAGTCTTCTTCAATCATATTTCTCATGAATTACCATTCTCCCTACCACCATTAGAGCAACTTATTATCTCTGGCTTTGACATTTTTAAAGCCTCTTTCAAATAGACTCTGCCTATTTTCTCCTCCTTGCCAATCCATCCTTCACATAGCTGCCAAAATAATCTTCCTCACACAGGAAATGTCTCAGCATGTCATTTCTTTTTGCAAAAATATTCAGTGGATCCCTATTACCTTGAGAATAAAATAAAAATTTCATAATCTGGCATTCAAGATCCTGTACAATCTGTGTCCAAACTTTCTTTACAGTCTTATTTCATTCTATCACCCTTCATACACTCTGTTCCAATCCAACCGGATAGAGGAAATGTTTCTCTAATGACAGGTCAAAGGTGTAAAAGAGGAGCAGATACCCCTGGGGAAAGGAGAGAGGAAGAGAGATGAAAAGGCTGTCAACAAGGTCATAAGAAGAGGAAGTGGTCCTGGTTTCAGTTCCTCCCCATGATTGACGGGAAACATTTCCCTTTCTCCCAACGCTAACTAGGTCCCTCTCAGTCTCTCTCTTTAGGCTTTGAAACCCAGGAGGAAGCTGAAATGAGCCTGGATAATTGTGCCCCATACTACCCCTTTCAAGTAGCTTGAGGTCTTCTGAGGTAGGATGGACCCTACCACAATGGTGAACCATAACATCCAAACCAAACTCAGGAAAAGCCTGAGCTACTTCAAGAGTTTCACTAGGGTCACACATCTGAAAGAAAGAGAAGAAGCCAGCCCTAATGAAGTGAAAAAGATGGCACAAATGTCATCTACTCCACGCCCTTCAGTAGTTCAACTTCCTCAGTGGAGGTTTAGGGAATGGTTGAGACAAGAAGCCCCTGTCCTTCCCCAGCCCAACCCCAACTCCTTATTGAGTGCCAAGGGAGATAGGTCAGTAATGGAGAACACTTCAGAATCCATAGTTTCAGTTCAGTATTAAATACTCATTGTGTGTCCGGAAAGAATAATTTGGTTGTTCTGAAGAAAATTCTGTGCCTCACCAACCTTCCCACCACCATCACCAAGACTTTGAGGCCACAATCTTCTTGATCCAATTCATGATATAAGGATTGATGGAACTATTGAAAAAAGGGGCTATTAAAACACAAAATATTAAAGAAATTGGGGAAAGTAAGAGTTCTGATAAAAATAATGATATATTCTCATTCCCATCCTTCATCCTTGAATATAGTCCTTCCTGTTCCATAGCTTCTTCAGTTTCTGGGCTTAGTAACTATTCCCAGATGCTGGTAGTGGGAATAATCATGGCTGGTAGGGAACAGATTCTAGCTGCAAGGTTTTAGTTATTTAGTCAACAAGCATTTATTATGCTTAATATGGTGAGCTCTGGGGAAACCAAGAAAGGTATGGTTCCTGGCCTCAAGGAGCTCACGTTCTAATGGTGGGGAGGGGAGGCAACATGAAAACAATTGGAGAAATGAGATATATACAGCACAAATAGAAAACAATCTTAGTGTGGAAGATACTAATAGTGGGGGAAGTTTGGAAAAGTCTCCCGCAAAGGAAGTCAGGGAAGCGAAGAGGCAAAGGCAAGTAGGGAGAGCATTCTAGGCATGAGGAATAGCCAGTACAAAGACATGGAGATTGAAGATGGAGTATTATTTGCAAGGAACAGTAAATAGGGCAATGTGTCTCTGGATTGTAAAGTGGATGGAGGGGAATAAAACCTAAGACTGGAAAGGAAAAATAGGGCCAAAAGCCAAATAGAGGATTTTATATTTGATTTCAGAGATAGTAGGGAGGGGCAGCAAGGTGGCTCAGTGGCAGGCATCCAGGCTTGGAGATAGGAAGTCCTGGGTTCAAATGTGACCTCATATACTTCCTAGTTGTGTGACCCTGGGCAAATTACTTAACCCCAATTGTCTAGTTCTTACCATTCTTCTACCTTGGAACTGATACCTAGTATCAATTTTAAGACAGAAGGTAAGGGCTTTATAATAATAATAATAATAATAATGACAACAACAATAGTAATAAGGAACTACTATAATTTATTGAAGGGCAAAGATCAGACCTGCACTTCAGGACAATCACTTTTTCAGCACTGCTTCAAACAACTGGAAAAGCAGCGGGAATCCATATCCTCCATTCCTATGACCCCTATTATGCCCCCATAAGAAGAGAAGAAAGGGTGAAAGCTAAAAGGACAGAGAAGATGATCACCCAAAAGATAAACTTTTTGCCTTCTGTCTATTGACCTTCATTCATTTTTTATTTTTTCCCAATTACCTGTAAAAACAATTTTTAACATTCATTTTTTTACTTTGAGTTCCAAATCCTCTCCTTCCTTTTCTTCATTCTTGAGAAGACAAACAATTTGATATAGATTATACATGTGCAGTCATGCAAAACATATGTTCATATTAGCCATGTTGTGAAGTAAAACACAGACAAAAAAAGAAAGTTTTTAAAAGTCTGCTTTGATCTACATTCAGATTCCATCAGTTCTTTCTCTGGAGGTGGAGTACATTTTTCCTCATAAGTTCTTTAACATTTTCTTAGATCATTGCATTGCTGCACATAACTGAGTCATTCACAGCTGATCATACTACAATATTGCTGATATTGTGAACAATGTTCTGGTTCTGTTCACTTCACTTTGCATCAGTTCATACAAATCATCCTGTAAGATCTTATATTTAGAATTAGAAGAGACCCTAGAGGCCATTTATTTCAACACCCTCATTTTACAGATGAGAATTCTGAGGCTCAGAAGGGCTAAATTATTTGCCCAGAATCACACAGCTATTATGTGTCTGGGGTAGGATTGGAACCCAAATCTTCCTAATTCCAAACTCAGTCTTCTATTCACTGTGCCATCATTAGTGAGCGCTTAGGGAGTATTAAAGATCCTTAGAAATGTTCATCTATAACCCCTCAAAATCAAAGGATGCAAGGGAACCCAATTAGAACTAGCCTTTGTTATGAGCTATGTGTTACCACAGATCGTTAGGAATGGACTGGATTTGGATGGGGGCATCAGTAACTCCACTGACATGTGATATCTCATTGTAGTGCAATAATGATCCTGGGTCCTAGGGTCTGTCAGGTCACAACTGTCAAGTCCTATCAGGTAGAGAGGCTTGGAGTTGGCCTGATAGTGGAGGAGCAGCGTGGCTAAGTTTGAGGAGGCTTATCATCAAGAAGCTTGGTCAGCATAAGATGATCTTTTTAAATCACAGAAACTCGTAAACCCAACTACTAAAAGGTGGCATGGTTTCCCTGAGGGAATAAGTAAAGGATCCTCCCACCTGTCAAGTGGAATGGAATGGATTAAACATTTGTTAAATATATATTATTTGCCAGGCTCAGGGCTAAGAACTTATTCCCACATTACAGTTGAGACTGAGGCTGACTGAGGTCAAATGGTTTGTCCCAAGGTCACATATCTAGGAGCCTGAGCCCAGATTTGAACTTAGGTCTTCCTGATCATCATTTTATCCACCACACTGCCTAGCTGCCTCTGAATGTGGCCTTAAGTGATTAGTAGAGTAGACAAAAGATGCAATGGAGTCTTCTCATCACAAAAGGTTCATGGATATAGAGATGGAAGGCACTGTAAAGATCATCTAGTCCATCTTTCATTTACAGATGAGGAAACTGAGGCCCAAAGGTATTAAATTACTTGTCCAAAGTCAGAGAAGTCATAAATAGCAGGATTCAAGCTAAGGTCCCCTGACTTCAAATTCAGGACCACATTGTATTCTGCCAAGAAGGCCAATGACCAGAGTTGGATTCTCTCTTATTATAGGCATTATTGATTTCTCAGGCTGGGAGGAGGGAGTTGAACAATGCCCTGGGTCAAGTTCCAATCCCTTTATTCTTCTCTGATTGAGTGTCTCCTTTCCTCCTTTCTTGTGAGAGGCAAGAAGGTCAAGAAGGAGATTCCAAGAAGAAAACAAAGGATAGAGAGCTTATGGCTAATGCCCCATGTCAGGCTAGAGTTTGTTGGCTCAGAGATGAAATGAATTCACTAAAAGATGCACTGTCGGTCCTCGATTCCTCTGTGGGAATCTCCCTAGGGATAGCTATCTTCTCTTTATCTCTAGTAACACCACATTGCCATTGAGCCTAGCTCTTACTTCAGACTGATCCAGAGGACTGATTCCTCATGTTCCCTAGTGAGGGACTCCAGAGCCATCCCCCTATGGCCAGTGGGAGCTGGAGGACTAAGGAGAGAGGAGATTATTGTCAGGGTACTCCATGCAAGGACAGTAGTTGAGGCGTGATCTTCTTCCTAGAGGATCAAATTGAAAGAAGTTAGGTAGGAAGTCACACTTTGAAGGGGTGTAGCTCTGTTCTCAGTATTCTTCTCTAGTTGACTCTCCCAATGAGAGAGAAAGGGAGAGACAGGAAGAGGGCTCCAAGAGAAAAGGAGTAAAATGTGAGAGGGATTGAAAGGAGGGATAGAGAGAAGCTAAGCAGTTTGGGGAGGTGTAGATAGAAATGAGGCTGGACATATTGAAGAAGAGAAGATGGAGAGAGGCTGGGGAGGAGAAAATGAAGAGAAGCTGAGGGCCTTGGCAAAGAAAAGATAGTAAGAATGGAAGAATTGGAGAGGAGTAGATGGAAAGGGAAACTGGGAGAACTGAGCCAACGGGGACAAAGGGAGGGAAAAAAAAGAATACTTGAGAATAGTGAACACTTGGGAAAACTGTAGTTAAGGTATTTTCATCATTGGATAAATTAAAGCAGAAAGTTTGAATGTAGTGATCCAAAGAAAAGTCACTTGGCTTATCAAGTCTGGGAACTGATACCCTGAAATGATGCCCCTTGGAGGGAATGGTTCTTATCCCTAGATGAAAAGCAGAAACTCTGCTCTGTAATCTTTCTGAGCAGAATTAGGGATTTATTTCCCCAAGTTAAAGAGGAAGAGGTATGAGCCACTGGAGACCCAACAGACCAAATGCTGGGGGAAAAAAAAACAAAAAAACAAACAAGTAATGGAAAACAAAAGGACTTCTTGTCCTGAGGCAACCCCCCTCACACTTAGCTTGCAGGGTAAGTACATTGCTACCAGAAGGTGGTTTTCACTCACCTGAAGTGGTGGATTCCCCCTGCCTCAGACTGGTCTGTCATAAAACTGTTTATAGCTACCCTCTGAGCTGCTGAGGTGGCCACTGATCGTGAAAGGAGGACCCACTTCTAACTCTCCAGATTTCAGGTTGCTGAGGAACAAAAGACACAACTTGTAATAAATTCATAGGTTCATAGGAGCTAGAGTTAAATAGGAGCCTAGAGGTCATCCAACACAAATATCTCATTTTTAAAAAACCCTTCCCTTCCCTCTTAGAATCAATACTATGTGTTGGTTCTAAGACAGAAGAGCAATAAGAGCTAGGCAGTGGGGGTTAAGGGACTTGCCCAGGGTCACACAGCTAGGAAGTATCTGAGGCTAAATTTGAACCCAGAACTTCCAGTCTCTAGATCTGGTTCTTTATCCACTGAGCCACCTAGCTGCCTCCTAAACATCTCATGTTTAAAGATAAGTCCTAGAGAGAGTGATTTATTTTAAGTCCCACACCTCACAAATATCAAAGCATTCCAGGGTACTTCTGATCCCAAATCCAGTGCTCTTTCCACTAAAACTACTTTCTGACAAAGACTTGATTAACAAGGATAGAAGTAGAACTTGGGTGGGAACCCAGCCTTGCCTTGGGTCCCTTGACAGTGAGGTTATACAACTGAGAGAAAGTCTGGGCAGTAAGAATCTTCTCTCATTGGGTAGAGTCAGGGAGTATGGGAAAGAAAAGAGGGATTCTCCCCTGAAGATTTCAGGCCAAGGGCTATATTTCCACAGAGGATTTGCTTGATTAATAATACTAATTGGCTGATAGATCTTTCAAGACATCGATTTCAATCAATCCATCAGGGTAAAGGAAAGAAGACAGGAGGATGGATCTTTGGATCATAGATCTATGCTAGAAGAAACCATAGTTAAACCATTTAACCCTAACCCACCATTTTACTGATAGTCTAATTATGGCCTAGAGAAGCTCTAACAGAAAAATATTTCTGATTATTTGAGATTTAAGTGTGCTAAAGGGGTCTGTGGCATGAGGACCTCTCATAGGTATGTTTGTATTCTAGTTTTTATTAGTGGGATATTTTTAAAGCTTACACTACAATGATTGCTAAAATAAGATTCCTTCAGTTTCTAACATCCTATGATTTTTATCTATGGCTATCTAGCTCTCCTTTAGAATAAAAAAAAAATGATCCATTAAAGTTGTAAAGGAGAGAACAGTTAGTAGAAGAGGAAAATATTTCCCATTGGCAGGACAGAGTGATGGCAGTCAGTATGGTCCACAGAGTGAACTTGGAGTAAGAAAATTTGGGATCAAATCCTAGGATAGTGACGATCAACCTTTTGAGCTTGGTGTGTCAAAATTCCCCCCCAAAAAATGAGCATAACTCAGGTGGTGTGTCACTTCGAGAAAAAAACCATAATTTCACAATATTTATAGTTTAAATAACAAAAATGTATAATTGTAATATATAACTGTATTTAATAAACCAAAATAAGCAAATTAATATAGGTAGAATCATCATCTATAGTGCACAGAGTGTCTACACTAGTGCAAATGTTTCATCCTCGGGACGCGGCCCCATACTTCTCTGTATGTGGCCGCATACAGCCGAGTGTCATCGAAATGGCTACGTGTGTCAGTGTTGGCACATGTGTCATAGGTTTGCCATCACCATCCTAGGACAAGGCACTCAGATTCTTTGAGTCTAAATTTCTGCATTCTAAGATGAACAGGAAGGATCTAGAGATTCTTTCTAGCATCAAATCCGTGATCCTATGAGCCTATGTTCTCACTGGCCTGGCTGGCAACAACCCTGCCATTTGGACTTGTTCAGAGATTAAGTCTTCAGTTAACCCCAGGCCTACTCACCGGATCTGGTATAAGTTAAAAACAAAGTTGGGTCCTAGAAAGACAAAGAGACAGAAAGGAGAAAGTTAGTACCACCCACAGAGAAGCATGTAGCCACTGGGACATTCTTAGCTCACAGACTTCTCCCAGGTTGGATCTTGAGGGTGAGAAACTTATTTCGGGCTGTGTTTTAGATATGCTCCAGTCTCTTTGGACCTCATTTATATCCTGTGAGATATTTCTCATTGTCACATGGACAGGGCCAACCAGAGAGTAAAGGCTTATTAAGCTACTGAAACTTTTCTATTTGGTGGGTTATGACTGTCATAAAATACTCATCTTAAAATGGGTAGGACTCTGGCTTATCAGCTAATTCATTACAATCCCGGGAAATTTTCTGGGAAAGGAAGGGAAGGGTTTACAAGATTTCTCTGTTCCCCACTGGGTTCCAGAAATGCTCAACTAACTGATTCAGTCCTCAAAGTATCTAGAGATGAATATATATGGGAGCTGAGAGCCCTGTCAAAGAACCTCAGTAGACTCCCAGTGCTAGCCAGCCTATTAAGAGGCCCAGAGACAAATTTCTGGGGAAGGAAATACCCACCTAACTGATCGGAAGGATGGAGGAGATAGAGTATACCCTATATTGCCCTTTGCCTTAGAGCCTACCGAAAGTTGCATGGGCTGTCTGCTTTCACCCCTACTTTGTTGCACAGCTGTTTGGCAGGAGGAAGAGGAGGTTGCATATTTTCAAAATAAGGCAAGAACCTTGGTCTCCTTCTCTCATTACCCTCTCTTAGCTCTCTGTACACATGTGCAAACAAACACACACATGTTTCAATTAGTCAGCTGCCTGAAAAAGTCTCCAACCACTTCAACCACAGGAAATATTTTTGTGTTCCGCTCAGGTAAGAATACAGCTCATGCTGCTTTAACTAGCAGCACCCCAGCTGTGTTGTCTGTGAGCCCCCAGGGCCTGGGCAGAGCTCCCAGGGCACTGGCACACACTCACCCTCCCAACAGTATCCGTGTTGGTACCACTTGGCCAGACTGTAGCCAAGGATGGAAACTACTAGCAGTGATAGTCCTACTCCTAGGATCAGGCCCAAAGTGCTGATGGACTCCTCACCTGCGGAGAGAGCAAGAGGGAAGAGTACTGTTAGCCTCTTTAGGAAGGCCTTGGCAAACTCCTAGGTTAGCCAGAGATGGAAGTTGGCCTTGGAGAGACAGTCTACGGCCCAAATTCCAACTTTGGGGAATTGAGGAATCCAGACTAGAAAGAAACCAGAATGCAGAGCACCTTGTCTCCTTCATGCCAATATCCTTCTCCTCCACGAATTGTAACTCCAGATCACCTTCACTCAGTGTGGTGTACTTGGATTCTTGTGCCTGGGTATAACATGGCAGATGAGAGGAGAAGAGAGAAGGGAAGAGGCATCTCCAGGTATATGGAATTGTAGTGGAAGTGCCTCTGAGATATCCATTGTGGTGACAAAGTGGGTTAGAGAGGGTTTCCCCCATTGGGTCAGAGGCAAGGTGTAGTGAAAATAAGATTTGACTCTTACATAACACTTTAGGGTTTACAGGAAAACTTTAAATAATCATATTTGATCTTCACGACAATCCTGAGGAGAAAAGACTAAAATTTTATAGATGAGGAAACTGAGAGAATTAGTGCCTGTCCAATGGTCGCATAGCTGGTAACAGTCCAAGAACTCCTGCTTCTGAGCCTAGCACTTTTTCTGTTACACCATGTTGCTGAAAGGAGTTGCTGAAAGGAAAGGAGTCAATGGTTCTTAGGTTCTAATGCATAGTAGCGCTTCCACTTAATAATAGCAGAGTACCAATAGTGGGTGATACAGTGGATAGAGCACTGGGCTTGGAACTAGAAAGACTCATCTTCATGAGTTCAAATCTGACCTCAGATACTCACTAGCGGGGTATCCCTGGGCAAGTCACTTAACCCCTATTGTCTAGCCCTTACTGCTTTTCTGCATTGGAACCAATACACTATATTGAGTCTAGGATGGAAGGTAAGGGTTTAAAAAAACCTAAATGCTAGCCTCAGATATTTCCTAACTGTGTGACCCTGGGCACAGGGTAGTCAAGTGACTACTTGACCCTGTTTGCCTCAGTTTCCTCAGCTGTAGGATGAGCTAGAGGAGGAAATGACAAACTACTCCAGGATATTTGCCAAAAAAAATTCAAATGGGGTGACAAAGTCAGACATAACTGAAAAGACTGAATAACAGCAAAAGTAATAGTAGACCTTGTACAAATCTCTGCCCCTCTTTGGCTTCATTTTCTTGTACAATAAGGGAGTTGGACTAGAGAGTCTCTACACCTATTTCCAGCTCTAATGATCATTATCATTCCTTTATGATTCATGAATCTATAACCCAAGCTTCTAGTAATAATAATATCATTATAGCACTTACTATGTGCCATGCACTGTACTAAATACAACAACCCCAAGAGATAGGTGCTATTATTATCTCCATTTTACAGCTGAGGAAACCAAGGAATAGAAAGATTAAGTGACTCGCCAAAGGTCACACAACTAGTAAGTGTCTGAGGCCAGGTTTGAACTTAGGGCTTCCTGACTCCAGACCCAGCTCTATATCGACTGGGTTACCATATTTACCTCCAAACCAAATCTCTCCTTCTCCAATTATTGCCACAATATTCAGGTTGACTAGGACCATCATAGACATTCGGATTTAGGAGCAAGGAGACATATATATTGTACACACTAAAATTCTCCCTACTTATGATGAGTTATGTCTCCCCAAAGGATCCACTGTAAAGAAAGTGCTGGGGTATTTATAAAATAGTAAGGACCGGCTAAATCCCAAACCTATTTTCTTTTTTTATTATTACATTTTATTTTATTTTCAAAGATCTACCTTCTTTCCCTTTCACATCCTTTCCCTCTTCCCATTGAAAAGGAAAAAATGCACAAACATGTATAGACAAGAAAAATATTAGACATGTCCAAAAATAAAGACTCAGTCATTGCTCAGTCCATCACCCCTCTCTTAGGATATAGGCAGCCTGTTCCATTGTCTGTCTTCTGGAATTGTTATACACCAGTGATGGGCAAACTTTTTAAAGAGGGAGCCAACGGAAAGGAAATGCTCATCTGTCAGTCTGTTTCTAAGGCAACTCTTTCGAAGTTTCATTGTATTGTATCCTACTCGTTGTATTCGTCAGATGAGGAATAATGTCGCACAGCTGGCCAGATAGAACATTTCAGGGGGCTGCATCTGGCCCACAGGCCGTAGTCTGCCCAACACTGTTATACACCATTACACTGGTCAGAGTTCCCAAGTCTTCAGAGGTGCTTGTCTTTACAATATTTTTAAATTGTATAATGGCAGGTCCTGGGTTCAAATATGGCCTCAGACACTTCCTAGCTGACTGGGCAAATAACTTAACGCCAAATGCTTAGCCCTTACCAACTCTTCTACAATTGAATTGATACCTAATATTGATTCTGAAACAGAAGGTAAAGGTTTTTTTTTTTTTTAAAGAAACTATGCAAAGATGTAACTATGAATCAATCAGCTATCAGAAGTCCCCTTCCAGGGAGCAGCTGGGTAGCTCAGTGGATTGAGAGCCAGGCCTAGAGACTGGAGGTCCTAGGTTCAAATCTGGCCTAAGACACTTCCCAGTCATGTGACCCTGGGAAAGTCACTTGACCCCCATTGCCTAGCCCTTACTACTCTTCTGCCTTGGAGCCAATACACAGTATTCACTCCAAGACAGAAGATAAGGGTTTTAAAAAAAAGTCCCCTTCCTTCAAGAAGCTTACAGTAAGTAGTAGGGCTATAAGGAAAAGCCCCAGGTGAGAGGCCTTGATTCTAAACTTGGCCCCCTTCCTACCTGGACCTTACTTTAATTATTTGTCCAATAAAGAGAATAACCCTTTACTCCAAATCTTTCCTGATCTCCTCAAAAACTAGAGCCTTCCTCCAGAAATTTTTTGTTATTTCCAATGAGTGTATTTTATTTCCCTCAATAAGAATTTAAACTCCTAGAGTGTAGGGACCATTTTGTCCTTTTATCCCCAAGGTTTTCTCAATGCTTATTGGATTAAGTTGAGAGGAAGCATAGTATTCATCTTCCTGAGTTCAAATCTGCCCTCTGACACTTACTGGCTATGTGACCCTGGGCAAGTCACTTATCCCCATTTGCCTCAATTTCCTTATCTGTCAGATGAGCTGGAAAAGGACATGGCAACCTACTCTCCAGTATCTCTGCCAAAGAAAATCTCAAAAGGGAATCATGAAGAGTCAGACAGAACTGAACATGACTCAACAACAATAGTTCAATGGAAAAACATCACACCTTTCCAAACAATATGCCACAATGATTCAGTTTAGTTAATATGGAGCCAGGGAATGTCTTCTACCATATGGAAGGCCATCCTTACAGGGCACGTAAGAGCTTAAAAACTCATGTATTCTTTTCTTTTAGGGCATGCCTTGCCTTATATACTATAGGCTTCCAAGAGAATAGACAGAACCCATATGGATAGAGGCATCAACTGGGCCAGTGGTTCTTGGCACTCACTTATCCCCAGCCCTATCTCCCAGGAATATTCTTCTCCCATAGTCTATGGCTCTTACTCAGAGTTCCAAGGAGTGGGATGGACTCAGAGTGGTTAAATCATATGATGAAGGGGAAAGGAGGTGGCTCTAAAGGGCAAGTCTAATCCAGGAGGCCTGCCTGTGATTTTAGAATACCCCCACCCCACAGCTGCCAAGTCAGTTCTATGTGATATGTGCTCATGCCCATCAGGTCCAGATAGGAAGGAGAACAAGAGGCAGCTGACACTGGTGTTGGGCCCCAACTCGCCTGGCTCTCTTCAGAGCCCTGGAAGGAAGGAAGCTGTGAGTTCCAGAGCCTCCCACCCCAATCTAGTTTTTACTGGATACCCCCACATACACACATACACACCCCACAAATACAATAATTCACAAAATACGATTACCCAAATAAATAAGCCATTATTCAAATAACCCAGCACAGTGGTCACCCCGAAGCTGCCACACAAACACACCTGCATACTTTTCTACTTTTCATTATGTAAACAGTGTCCTCTCTCATTCTTTCTACCTGAAACCATCCTCCTCCCCCACAGCCAGATAGGATTCTTTAAACAAAAATTTGGAAGAACTCAGATTATTGGATAATCCATCTCATTTCCCACCAAGAGCATAATATATGGAATGGCCTCCTGTTGTATGTTCTAGAGCTAAAAAAAGATCTCAAAGGCTCTCTAGTCCAAACCCTTTAGGGAGAAACTGAGGCTTACACAGGTTAAATTACTTGCCAAGATTACACAACTAGCTAACAGCAGATCCAGGAGTCAAACCGAGATGATGCAGTGAATTAGGAGGTGGAGAATCTGAGTTCGAATCTCAGCTCTATCAGGACAATTGTGTCCCTCACCTCTTTGAGCCTCAGTTTCCTTATCTTATCAGTAGAGAAATGGCTGAATGCATTATGGTATATTAATGTAAAAAAATGGCAAAAGAGAAGGGTTCAGAGAAATCTAGAAGTGCTTGTATGAATTAATGAAGAGTTAAGTGGCTTGAACCAGGACAGCTTACACAATGACTACAAGTATTATAAAGGAAATAACTTGGAAAGATTTTAAAACAATGATCGGTGTCTAGAAGTCATGTAAGGTGGGTGCTATTCTGCTGGTGAGGATAGGTCTAGTGATATTTTTCCTAGCTTCTCCTTTCAGACCTGATTTCCTCTATTGTTATGCCCTCGGCTCCACCCCTTGGGAGAATGATTTTTCTTTCCAACCTGCCATGGACTCTATGAACATTTCTTCAAGATCACATATATATTTTAGGAGATATAGTAGAGAAGGGTTACAATGATCCTAGGATGGGGCAGAAGGTGACTCAATCAATTGAGAGTCAGGACTCAAGACAGGAGGTCCTGGGTTCAAATCTGACCTCAGGCACTTCCTAGCTGTGTTGACCCTGGGCAAGTCATTTAACCCCCATTGCCTAAACTTTACCACTCTTCTGCTTTGGAACCAATAAACAGTATTGATTCTAAGACAGAAGGTGAGGATTTTAAAAAATTATTACAATATGTTATTATAATAATTATTTACATATAATAATAATAAATAATAGAAGAGGGTCCAGACTTGTGATTCTATTCATATGGGGAAATCTTGGTTGAAGAAACTTTCTCAATCAATGCACTTTGGCATTTTTTCAGCAACTGGAGCATTTAGAAATTCAGTGACTCACCCAAGGTTACAAAATGACTAGTTAGGTCATTAGTGGGACTTGAACCCAAGGCTTTCTGGTTTCAAAATCATCTCTCTATCCACTACTGCTATCCAATCCAGCCCTTCATTTTATTGATAGGGAAACTGGGACCTGGAAAAGTCCAGTGATTTTCCCCAAGATTGCACAGCTAATTCAGACCCAGGTCTTCTAGTGCCAGATTAAATATTCACTGCATTACACACTGTTTGATGGGCAAATAAGGGATCAGACCCAATCCTGCTGTCCAAGCTGCCTCCCCCTTCATGTTTTTTGGCAATGAAGAAATCGTTAGACCATAAAGTCCAGTACAGAAGCCACTCTTACAAACTGAAAGACTGGGAGGGACAAGCCTGATTATAATGAGTCCTTCATCTTCTTTAGAGGTGGGGAAAAGGATAAGGCACAATCATTTCTGGAAAGCACATACCCCCTCTTGTGGCAGATCCATCCACTTGCACTAGGCTCAGAAAAGATCAACTTTTTTTTTTTTTTTTTTTTTTTTTTAATATCCTGGGACTCCATTCTAGGAGCATAGGGCCACAACCAGGAAGCAATGGGTCGCTCAGGGTCACCCAGCTGGGAAGTGTCTGAGCCCGAACTTGAACCTAGGACCTTTCATCTCTAGGCCTGGCTCTCAATCCACTGAGCTAGCCCAGCTGCCCCTACTTTAGGTTGCAGTTTCTTTAGCAGATGTAGTTTTTACAGGGTGGGGTTGCTAGCCCCACGCCCAACCCTCCTCCTTTTTCGTCCGGGCTAGGGACCGTCCTTGGCCCAGGAGTGGTAAGGGTGGGCGATAGGGGTCAAGTGACTTGCCCAAGGTCACACAGCTGGAAGTGTCCGAGGCCGGACTTGAACCTAGAACCTCCAGTCTCTAGGCCTGGCTCTCAATCCACTGAGCCACCCAGCTGCCCCTGAAAAGATCAACTAGTAGTCCATAATTCACAATGAAGAAGCAGAAGCTCAAGGAGAGTGTCCCACAACTATGGAGTCTCAGAGACCAGACTAGAGCCCAGTTCTCCTGACCCCCAATCCAGTGCCCTTTCTATTACTCCGTGCCAAAAGAGTATAATTATCCTTTACACATGTTTGGCCCCCTACAGTCTGGAAAAATCCACATAAAATTTTTTGACTCTCCCTTTTTTTCTTTTTTCTTTTGTGGGGGGTTTACAATGCCTTATTGTAAATTTTGGGCTAAATATGCATTTCTGAGTTTCTAAACTTTTTGGTGTCATCTGCAGTTTAGATATATCACAGGCAAGCATAAGAAATTAAACAGGAATTGTTTGGGAGTTTTGCAGAAGCTAAAACTGAACCGATTACTAAAACAGAAGGTAAGCATTTTTTTTAAAGAATTAAAAGAAAGAAGAAAAGAAATCTACACACAGGCATCCTATAATCCAATTGCACTGGCCAACTTGGTCCCTCACACATGACAGTCCATCGTCAGTATCCATACCTTTGCTCAGGCTCTCCCCCATGCTTGGTATAATCTCTTCAATCCTACCTCTTGGAATCCCTAGTTTCCATCAACTCTTGACTCAAGCTGGCACATCCCACGCTAGGTCTTTTCCTGGTCCCTACCCAGTTGCTAGAGCCTCCCCACACTCCCTACCCCCATATCTTCCTTGTATTTACTCTAAATATGTTTAAATCTATAAATGTGTGTCTACATGTGCATAAATGTCATATATTATATGTTGCTTTGATGGTGTCACTGCAGTCATGTCTGACTCTTTGTGACCCCCCTTTAGGGCTTTCTTGGCAAAAATACTGGAATGGTTTGCCATTTCTTTTTTCCAGTTCATTCTACAGATGAGGAACTGTGGCAAAAAAAAAAAAGGCTAAGTGACTTGTCCAGGGTCCATCAGCTAATAAGTGTCTGAGACCAGATTTGAACTCATGAAGATGAGTCTTCCTGATTCCAACCCTCTTATTCTATCCGCTCTGTCACTTAGCTGTATGGGAAAGAGGACACAATAAAAATAGATGTCAGCTGTGTAACTTTTTAAGGATATAATCAGATGGCCCTGATAATTAATAATAATTATTATTATTTTCAATTATTATTATTATTTTCATTTTGTATAGTAAATTCAGCAAGCTTTTATTTTTTTTAACCCTGACCTTCCATCTTAGAATCAATACTGTGTATTGGTCCCAAAGCAGAAGAACAGTAAGGGGTAGGCAACAGGGGTGAAGTGACTGTAGCAAGCATTTATTAAACGCCAATGTGTGCCAGGGGCATAGACAAAAATTAAGCTGTTGCTGCTTTCAAAGCACTTACATTCCACTATGAGAAACCAATGTATACAGATAAATAATCATCACAACTCACATTTCTATAGTGCTTTGAAGTCTGCAATTTCCTTAAAAGTTATGTGCATAGAAGTCTTCTTTATATGTCTCCTAGTAGTCAGGCAGTTACCTGAGATTCTCAAAGGCTGTGCTATGCCATTAGAGTCCAAACCCCTGGCAAGCCTTTGAATATAGTCCTGGCAAATAGATAAATCCTGTATCCTGAGGTCCAGTCTGGCTAAGTACAGAGCAGATCCTCATGAACAGGCTGGCCACTAGGTGATAATATTCTTCCACCTTGACGAGTCAGAGAACAAACTTAAATATGAAGCGGCCCTTGGTCCTGTGTAACCCTCTCCCTTTTCTGCAGTGGCTTAGTAGCATTGTGGAGAAAGAGGCAGAAAGTATGAAGCATCATACATTTTTTATGTCACCTACAAACATTAACCTAATAAAATACTTGTCTAGGGACCAAGTAGATATACAACTACTAGATGAACTGAAATCATGTCAATATTTATAGCCTTGCTATAGATGAAAGCAGAAGGCAAAAAGGAAGTTGTAGCTAACTGGGAAGATGATTTACAGGGACCTCAGAGGCCATTCATTTTATAGGTGAGGAATCTGAGGCCCAGAGGTTGAGTGCTTTGCCCAAGGTAATGGAGTTGGTCAAGTTGGTTTTGTTATGCATTCAAAGGCAAAAGGAAGCAACATTTCACAAGACATGTAGTCACCTCAAATGAAAATATTTATGAAGAACATTTAGAAAAATACCACCATAAAAATAATTGCTTCAAAGGATGAGAAGGAGATAGTGAAATTCTAGATAAAAAATTGATAAGATACTCCAAAGTCAATCAATGCATATTCAGAATATTTTATTGGTGTCTTTTGTTTTTACATAATCTACATTTCTGAACATATTCCTCTCCAGGGAGTCATTCCCAAAAAATAATAAAGAAAAAGGGAGGAAAAATCAGTTCAGCAAACCATACCAACACATCATCCAAGTCTGATAGTATTTGCAATGTTCTACATTCATAGTACTCCACCTCTGCAAAAACAGGGAGGAAAGTCTGTCTTCTCCTCTCCCCATCTGGGCCAAAGTTGGTCATTACACATAATCCTGCAAAGTTCAATTGGTGCTTTCTTGCTTTTTTTTTTCAATTACACTGCATATACCGGTTTCCGGAGTCAGCTTAAAATCAACATATATCCAGTGACATCGATGCAAAGGGGGAAAAGGATGAAAACTACATTGGAATATAGGGTTCAGGAGTAAGAAAGAACTTAGAGACTACAACGCAGCAGCATGCCTGGATATCACGGATGCTTTCTTCAAGAAGAATCAGAAGGCAACAGGCATAGTCAATCATTAAACATTTTTAAGTGCCTACTATGTGTCAGGCACTGTGCTAAGAGCTGGGGTTACAAAAAGAGGCAAAAGATAGTCCCTACTCTCAAGAAACTCACAGTCTAATGCAGGGGTCGGCAACGTATGGCTCTCGAGCCATATCTGGCTCTTTTTGAGGGCCAGATATGGCTCTTTCTGCAGGAGCCATCAAGTCAATTTTTTTTTCAGGCACTGTTACAGGAGCGCGCACTGTGAGCACTGTACGGCTCTCATGAAATTACATTTTAAAAATGTGGCGTTTATGGCTCTCACAGCCAAAAAGGTTGCCGTTCCTTGGTCTAATGGATAATGAGCACCAAAAAAATCAAATTGATATCTTTAAAGATAGGAAATGACTGATTACCCATGAATCCCATTTTTTAACCAGCTATCTATATATACAGTCAGACCATCCAATAATACCAAAAATCAAAATCTATTCCAACTTAGAAGAAAGAATCAAAATGAAAAGAAATTATATTGCTAAAATAACTGCAACCTAATCTACTTAAACAAAAGCCATTAGCCACCCCAAAATGGGAAATGAAGGGGTTTTTTAAGCCAACTATCATCATTTCCTAAGGAAGCTTAACTGATGCAAATCATTTGCCACAAGCAAACCAAAAGGAAAAGAAATCAACCACCTCAGCCAGCAAACATTTGATCTCCCTGCCAACTAGAGAGATAAGAGGTAGCCAAGTAAGGCAACACCCATTGAGAATATAAACTTGTTCCAGAAGAGAAGGGTGAAAGTTTATAAGCAGCATCATCTCATAAAACAGCGAGGGGCAAGAGAACCACAAAGGCCTATCATTTGGTGAGAGACCCAGTTAAAAGAGATAACCCCAAGGGCATTGAAGGGCAAAATTGATCGCAGAGGAACAAACATATGAAAAATAAAGCCATCACAAAAGTATTCTTTCCACCCATAGCACACTGTGTGAGAGTAGCACGGAACAGTGAAGAGAGCTAGCCTTGGAGCTGGGAAGACCTGAGTGTGTGTTCTGTTTCTGACACACAAGTTTCTGACACACAAGCTGAGCAAACCACTCAGGTTCTTAGCGCTATAGGAAGCTCTCAGCTAAGATGACTTGAAGTTGAAGAGAAGGTGTCAACTCTACCAGTGCTGAGAGAGGGAATTTCCTCCCTCAGGAGCTTCCTTTAGCAATGAAATCCCTAATGATAACAGAGCTACCATAATCAGATTCTCACATTATAGCTCCTCAGGTGCTATGTGAGAATATAGAAAAGGCACTAATAGGGGCAGCTAAGTGGCTTAGTGGATAGAGAGCCAGGCCTGGAGATGGTGTGTCCTGGGTTTAAATGTGGCCTCAGGTATTTCCTAACTGTGTGACCCTGGGTAAGTCAGTAACCCCCAATGCCTAGTCCTTATTGCTCCTCTGCCTTGGAGCCAATATTTAGTAGTGATTCTGAGATAAAAGTTAAGGTTTTTTTTTTTAATATGGCAATAAGGGACAGCTAGGTGGATTGAGAGCCGGGCCTAGAGATGGGATGTCCTGGATTCAAATCTAGCCTCAGACACTTCCTAGCTGTGTGACCCTGGGCAAGTCACTTAACTCCATTGCCTAGCGCTTACTGCTCTTTTGTCTTGGAACCAATAGAGACAGAAGGTAAGGGGTTTTTTGCTTTTTTTTTTTTAATGGCACTAAAGAAAACAGAACAGGTAGCTCAACCTAGGGTATACAGAGGAAATCCAGCACTCGAGATTATCAAGGATAGATCTCAAAATATCTGGGCCTAGACTTCAGCAAGGCAATCCTTTTACACTTCCCTAATCAATTCATGGGGCAGCTAGGTGGCATAGTAGAGTCAAGAAGATCTTTCTGCCTGAGTTCAAATGTGACCTCAGACACTTGCTGCTATGTGACCTTGGGCAAACCACTTACCCCTGTTTGCTTCAGTTTCCTAATCTGTCAAATGAGCTGGAGAGGAAAATGGCAAATAACTCCAGTGTCTTTGCCAAGAAAACTCCAAAACAGTGTCATAAAAAGTCAGGCTCAACTGAAATGACTAAACAACCAAACTTATTAAATCTGTCTCTCCAAGGTAAAACAATGAGTAGAAAAGTACCTACTTTGCAAAGAATCTAATGCCACTAAGAAAGAGTCTTAAAAGAGAATTTAAAACTATGTCTTTGAATCACTGAAATATAAATGTAAAACTGATTTTTAAAAATATCCCTTTCACAAACATTGACCCATCTAAGAGGACTAAGATAAAGCAATGTTACCCAAATCCTGGTGGGAACAAGGTAATGGAATCAGGTAGAGAAACAATTCTGAATACAAGAAATTGAAAAACTTTTGCACAAACAAAACAAATGCAACCAGAATAAAAAAGGAAGCGACCATTTGGGGAAAATCTTTTTTTTCAGATATCTCTAATGAGGGTCTGATATTCAAGATATATAGACATCTAGCAGAAATATGTAAGACGAAAAGCCATTCCCCAATAGATACGTGGTTAAAGGACAGGAACAAACAGATCCAAAAAGGATTGTAAACTATTAACAGCGATATAAAAGAACAAAACAACCTAGAAGTTTCAACTTACATGGAATAAATTGGCAAAGATGGCAAAAGATGAGGTGTCAAAGTTGAAGGGATTATGAAAAGGCAGGCTCACTAATTCATTATTGGTGGAATTGTGAATGGGTCTACTCAATATGAAAAGTAATTTGATATTATTTGAACAAAGTAACTCAGAGATCTCATTATTAATAAGTTAGGAGATCAATGGCAGATGAATGAATAAATAGATCTCCATATACATCAAAATATGTACAGCATCATCTGTTGTAGTGGTAAAGAACCAAAAATAAAGAAGATACCCATCAACTGGAGAATGATGAAATAAATTGTGCTATATGAAAGCAATTATTAGTGTTCTATAAAAAAACTATAAATATGGAGAACCATGAAAAAAACTTATATGAACTGATGCAAAGTAAAGAAAGTAGAACCAGGAAAATATTACATACAAAAAATTACAAAAACATAAATAGAAAGACCAACAAAATAACTGGAACAGCTGTGAAATTATAATGGCCAGATTTGATCTCTAAAAAAAGATATGAAAAGACGCCTTCTTTTGCAGAGATGGAGGACTATAGATATGGAATACTGAATACATCATCAGACTTTTTCCATGTGTTGGCTAAGTCTTGCTTATTTCTTTTTCCTCTTTTAAAAAATTCTTTATTATAAGGGAAACCCTCAAGGATAGAAAAGAGGGTGGAAGAAAAATATAGCAGAAAATGAAAGAGATAAAAATACATATTAATAAAAAAACATTTTTAAACCCTTACCTTCCATCTTGGAGTCAATACTGTGTATTGGCTCCAAGGCAGAAGAGTGATAAGGGTAGGCAATGGGGATCAAGTGACTTGCCCAGGGTCACACAGCTGGGAAGTGTCTGAGGCCAGATTTGAACCTAGGACCTCCCATCTCTAGGAATAAAATTTTTTAAGTGTCATGAAAAATGAAACAATCATATTGTTCTCACCATATGTAATATATTCCCACTAATGATATTTTAAGTGATATAAAAAAAGGATAGTGGATAGAGTACTAGGCCTGGAGTCAGAAAGACTCATCTTTCTGAGTTCAAATCTGTCTTCAGACACCTCCAAGCTCTGTCACCTTGGGCAAGTCATTTAACTCTATTTGCCTCATTTTTCTCATCTGTAAAATGACCTGGAGAAAAAAAATGGCAAAACTCTTCAGTATCTGACAAGAAAACCTCAAATAGGGTCATGAAGTATCAAATGTGACTGATAATAAATTGAAGTTTTTAAAAAATATTTTAAAATTACTTTTTATTTCATCATACCTTATTTTTTTTCATATTTTATATAGTAGTTTCTTGGATATTCAGTTTGAAATGCATGGGACAGAAATGAGTGTGCTATTCTCAGAATTAGCATTTAGCTTATAAAAGCTAGTTACCTTTTTGCTGGTTAAAGACTCCAGGACAGACGTGGGAGGGAGACTGATGAAGAACAGAAAGGGTAATGAACAGGTCAGTTGCTTCCCTTGCCTCACCTGAGTTGGGCTGGAAGCACAGGTGTTTTGATTTGTAGGTCAAAGCATGGGGCGGGGGAGCCTGAGAGGAGGAGAGGAGAGGAGCCTTGTGTATATATTGCCTGCTTGCTGCCTAGTCAGTCAGCACTTTTTAGCCCATCATTGAAGTGTTCTCTTTCGTGAAGGGGAATAAACAACTGCCTCTTTTTACTTGTACCTTCTGACTCTGATTTTGTTTATTTGAGTGAGTGGGGCACTGGTGCTCATTTCTGAATGAGGCACTTACAATCAATTTTTATCCCACACAGAAATGTCCAAGAAGCAGCTAGTGATGCAAAATTAGAGGTCAGAGTAGTGTCTAGAACAGGGGTCTGCAACCTTTTTGGCCATGAGAGCCATAAACGCCACATTTTTAAAACTGTTATTTCTTGAGAGCCATACAATATGTTTAACGCTGAATACAAGTAAATATGTGCATTTTATGTAAGAACAACACTTTTAAAGTACAATAATTCTCTGAACTATTTTTAATAACATTATTATGTGCTAACCAATGATGAATAAAGTACATTAATGTGACTTCTGGTGCTGCGTGGTTTTGCTGATTATTAATCAAAATTATTTTGATTATTAATCAAAAAACAAGACTTAATGGGGCACTATAGTACTGATATAACTGCACACATACATATAAAACTCCTTTACACTAAGAAAATTGCTGAAATAAAGAGAGAAAAATTCAGGGAAGAATACTTTTTCCTCTCCCTCTCTCAAGTCAGGCAACAGGAGAAGAAAAAGCTGCCGGCCTGCTGGTTAAGCCATTTGGCCACATAAATTAAGTAGGAGATCAGGAGATTACAAAAAATAACATGACTTGTGTGCAGGCATTAGTAAGTAGTGGGGGAGGAGGGTACCTTTTCATGGAAAACTGGCCAGGACACATCACACACATTTCCTGGTACAGGTGTTTATCAGTGCTGCCTACCCAATCATTCTGTATCAAATGAAACAACTACTGGGAAGAAATGCTTCTCACTAATGAAGCTTATGTAAAGATGCAATCTGACTATAGTTCCCCTTTAAGAGCAGGTAGAAAAGTTAAAAACAATAACAATCCCACAAATAAGGGAGTGCAGATCCCATGAATGCGCTGAGATAAAGCCATGTAAATTAGAGGCAGAGGGGTAGAGAATGTAGACAAAAGTGATCAATCACTATACAGAACCCCAAGATGTCAGTAACAGGTATGGAAAGAGTAAAAGGAGGGCAGAAGGAGGAACACACAGCACACCTACCATGCCAAACTAAAGACCAGGATTCGTCTCGCGCTGCAATATCAATGAGGGAGCTTCTATCTTAGAAGATAGTCACAGTACCGAAAGGATCACATGACGTATCACGTGACACACAATGTCATGCGTAAACTGTTAGTTACTATACCGCGGTTAACTTTATGGCTCCTGCAGAAAGAGCCATATCTGGCCCTCGAAAGAGCCAGATATGGCTCGAGAGCCATATATTGCTGACTCCTAGTCTAGAATATATAGATTTGGAATTCCTATGTCTAGAGATGACACTCAAATTTATGAGAGCACTCTATGAAACAACTATGAAAATCACCTCAACTAGTATGATCTGACCCCCATGATGCATGTTTGCATGTTCAACTGACCTAGAGGTCAGATATTACCCCTTTCCTCTGCCATTTGTTTTTTGGGGCATAATTAGAGTTGTTTCTTGGTCTCTTCCCCTTATACCTTGAGCCTTAGTAAGTCGATTCCGAAAATAACCTGACTTCAACCTTGTTGCTTTTTCCCCATGGATGATAGAGTGGCTTCCTACTAGAGTCAACTGATGGGCAGTGGATAGAACACAGCCTGGAGTCAGGAAGATGAGAGTTCAAATATGGCGTCAAACACTTCCTAGCTGTGTGATTCTGGGCAACTCTATTAACCTCTGTTTTCCTCAGCTTCTCAACTATAAAATGGGGATATTAATAGTACTTCCAGGATTATAGTTAGGACTGAATGAGATAATATTTGTTTTAAAAAAGACAGAACTTAGTACAGTGTCTGGCACATAGTAGGTACTACATAAATATTTATTATTTTTAATGAAATGCTAATTTAAAACTCTGTTTTGAACCCTGAGAATCTTGGGATAGAACCTTGGATTTCAGTATGCAGTTTATTGCATGTTGGAGCTTGCCCATAGAATGGGGAGTAGTGCCATCTCTTCTTTCCTACTCCACATTAGTACCTGACTCCCTCCCATGATTGTCATCCCTGTGTAATGGGGTCAACTCTTCAGGAATAGTTGCCTCCCCTTTTGCCCTGCAAAGTCACTTTAACTTAAAAGCATTTTCCTTTTCCTAATATGATTAGATGAGTAGATCCAGGGAAGGCCTTAGCCATAGCATACCTAGATTTAAGCAAGACAAAAACCTTTCAAAATAACCTGTGTCAGGAATTGAGGAAGCTTTGGAGCAGAATTAAAAGGCAAAAAATGAGAAGTTCTGTGACTTAGGCTCTTGGGGGAAGCCCCTATTATGCAAACTTCTTCGAAGAACAGAAAATAACTCAAAATGAGTTGTTCCCACCTAAGGAATGGTGAAAGGAAATGGAGGCAACGGGTTCAAACCATCTTTGCGACTTGGCAATGAAAGAAGGAAGGAAGCAAGCATTTGTAAAGCACCTACTTATGGTGTCGCACTTTACAAATAGCATCTCATTTGATCCTCAACATAACCCTGCAAGGTAATTGCTGTTATATTCCCATTTTACAGATAAGGGAACTGAGGCAAAGAGAAGTTAGAAGTGAGTCACAGTGTCTGAGGTAGAATCTAAACTCAGGTCTTCCTAACATTAAACCTAGTGCTCTATCCCTTGCTTAAGAGAAGGGAGGTTAGTGTTATAGGTGTCTAAGGAGGGTTTTTTGGTTTGGTGAGTTGTTTGTTGTTTTTTTTGTTTGTTTGTTTGTTTCTTTTGTAATAATAGGAAAGACCCATATACATATCTAAGCATTGGAGAAGAATTTGCTTGAATGGAAAATCACAGGATTGTAAACTTAGATCTGGAAGGGATCAAAAAGGACACCTTCATTTTTTGGATGAAGAAACTTAGATCCAAAGAAAGGAAGTAACCCTACCATGGTTACTCAAAGGACAAGGAACCAAGATGACTCTAAAACACAGGTCTTCTGACTCTTCTTCCTTATGGGAAAGAGCCATCTCAGTAATCAGTTCACTTTATCACATTCTGCAGTTTCCCCACCTATAAAAAGTAATCAACATGGATAGTAGAAGGGATATTGGCTCTGGGCTCAGAAGACCTGGTTCAAATAGTATTTCTAACTCCTTTGCTTTTCTGAATTCCTAGAACTGGGAGCTGTAATGCAAAGATGCAAAAAAGGCTTTTGCCCTCGCAAAAGTTAACTGGAAACTTTTGGCAGTTAAAAGCCTTAGAATCCTGACAGAAGTAAGTTGGCACCTGAGGCTTGAGGAGAGCGGAAGGTCCAACTGAAGCTCTGCCTTTGGGTTTCAGCTTTGCTTTTGGCCTGTGTTTTTGTCTCTGGACAATTTGAACCTAGCTAATTTCTCTGGACCTCTCCCTGACCTTCTCTATATTACACCCCTGTTACCTTTCCTGTGTTTTTTCCCTGTGGGCTCTGGAAGGAAGGGCAGCTTTTGGGTTATAGTGGTTAGACTGTGTGGGTTTAGTTTCCCTATAGGCAAGTAGGACATCCTTGAATCAAACTATCCTTTATTTTATTGATTTAGTATACACTCTACTTTAAAGGCAGCAAAATCTTTCCTGGCTGGGAGAGCAGGCTCCCTCTCAGTCCAACCCACTCCTGTGACCCTCCCCCATCTCGAGTTTCTCCCTAGCAGCTGTCAGAAACCCCAAACCCTTCTCTCCTTCTGACTGACCCTGCATATTAATAAATCCCCTTGTTAGCTATTCAAACCCTCTGGTGAATCATTGTGTCTGAGTTCAAATTTGAACCCAAGATTTCCCATCTCTAGACCTGACTCTCTATCCACTGAGCCACCTAGCTGCCCCCTATACCAATTTCACTTTGAGGAGAACATGGTTTATGCCCTGAGGAAAGAGTACTGTAAATAAAGAGCAATAAAAAAAAAAACCTAGGATCAAATTCTAGTCACATCATGTGACTTTGAGCAGTCATTTCTCCAAATCTCAGCTTTTTCATCTGTTAGATGGCTATAATCTTGACTGCCTCACAAATGTATTAGATAAGGACAGCTCTATGACTCAGTGGATTGAGAGCCAGGCTTAGAGACAGGAGGTCCTGGGTTCAAATCTGACCTCAGACACTTCCTAGCTGTGTGACCCTGGGCAAGTCATTTAACCCTCTTTGACTAGCCCTTCCTGCTCTACTGCCTCAGAACCAATACACTATTGATTCTAAGATAGAAGGTAACAGGTTTTGTTTTTTATTTAAGTTATCAGATAAGAATGATAATTAAAAGGAATAATGTATAGAAACTGCTGTGTAACTGTGATGCTCTATATAAATGCAGGCTATTACTATGCATTTACAGCATAACAAGAATGTTTCTTGGGACAGATTCAACCTCAGAAGTCTGGCCCATCACCAGAAGGAAGGACAGTAGGGCATGAGTCTTAAGGCTTAAGGGAAGTCTGAAATAGGAGTACTTTTCCAGGGAAAGAGAGAACAACATTGGCCGGAAGCCCCAGGTGCTCTGCTTAATGGCCTGACTACTTGGGGATGTGCCCAGCATGCTTTGAGAGTGATATCTTCCCTCTCTATTCCAACCACCAGCGTCCCATATACCCTTCTGGAGTCAGGAAACCTGAAGGCTCCAATCAGTCAATTTCTTCCGAGAACTGAGGAGTATAATTCCTAGCCTGAAATATGTTTCCTCCTCACCTTGACCTCTTAGAACCTCTCCTTTTCCCAGTCCAAGCATCACCTTCTTCATTAGCTGTTCTTAACCTGAAGTCTATGAACTTGATTTCAGAAGATCTGTGAACTTAGAACAAAGTGAAGATAGATGAACAGACGAATGGATGGATAGATGGATGGATGGACAGATGAATGGATAGAAGGATAAATCGATAGATCAATAGATTAGGTAGGTAGATACATACATACATACATACATACATGCATACATAGACAAGCAGGCAGGCAGGCAGGCAGGCATACAGACAGACAGACAGATAGATAGATAGATAGATAGATAGATAGATAGATAGATAGATAGACAGACATGCTATGGGGGAAAAAGCAATGTGGACAGAGCATTGGAACTGGAGTCAGGAAGATCTGAGTTCAAATATGACCTTAGACACTAGCTCTGTGACCCTGAACAAGTCACTTAATAATTGCATCAATTTCCTAAACAGTAAAATAGGGATAATAACAGCACATGCCCTGTAGGGTTGTGAGGATCAAATGAGATGATATTTATAAAAGTGCTAAGCACAGTGACTAGAAAATATTAAATGCTCTAATAAGTGTTTATTTCCGTTACCCTTCCCATTAAAAGGGGGGGGATTAGGAGGGGGTTACACTGTTATTTTTACTCACCTCTAACTGTAATATAGCATTTCTGTAAATTCTGATCTAAAAAAAAAAAAGATATCATTCTAAGAAGGGACTCGTAGGCTTCATCAGTCTGCCAAAAGTGTACATGACCAGGAGAAAAAAGGGTTATGAAATGCTGAACTACATGGAGCTTTTTCTGATGACCCCAGCTGCTTAATAGCTCCTCTCAAAATTCCCTTGCATAGTATTTATTGGGTAAATAAGGCTGCTAGGTAGCAAAGTAAGTAGAGTTCTGGATATGGAGTTGGGAAGACCTGAGTTCATATCCTGCCTATGATACTTACTTCCTGTCTGACCTTGGGTAAGTCACTTAACTGCTTTCTGCCTCAGTTTCCTCATCTGTAAAATGAGGATAATAATAACACCTACCTCTCAGGATTATTGTGAAGATTAAATGAGGTCATGTAGGTTATGTACTTTTCAAACCTTAAAGGGCTATTTATTTCTTTTTTAAATTAAATTAATTTATTTTAAAGTATCTTTCCAAAGTTACATGTTTTCTCCCTCCCCATTCCCAGAGCTGGCAAGCAATTCCACTGGGTTATACATGTATTATCACTTAATACCTATTTCCATATTATTCTTTTTATTAACAGAATAATCTTTTTAAAACCAAAACCCCAAATCCTATACCCACATAAATAAGATAAATCATGTTTTCTTCTGGATTTCTACTCCTACAGTTCTTTCTATTGATGTTGATAGCTTTCTTTCCCATAAGTCCCTTGGGATTGTCCTGGATCACTGCATTGCTATTAGTAGCAAAGTCTATTACCTTTGATCATCCCACAATGTTTCAGTTACTGTGTACAGTGTTCTCCTGGTTCTGCTCATTTCACTCCACATCAGTTCATGGAGGTCATTCCAGTTCATATAGAAATCCTCCAGTTCATCATTTCTTACAGCATAATAATATTCCATCACTACCAGATACTATAATTTGTTCATCCATTCCCCAGCTGAGGGACACCCTCTCGTTTTCCAATTTTTTGCCACCACAAAGAGCGCAGCTATAAATATTTTTGTACAAACTATTTTTTTGTCTCTTTGGGGTACAAACTTAGTAGTGGTATTGCTGGAACAAAGGGCATGCATTCTTTTAAATCCTCAAAGGGCTACTTAAATGTTAGTTATCATCATCATCATCATCATCATCATGATCAACATATACTGGGTAATGGCCCTCCCCTCTAAAGGCATTCAGAATAATATTTTTCAGAGAAAAAGCTATCACAAGATCCAGAAAGGAAGGTAGGATTATTCCTCATATAGGGAATTTCTGAGTATATTGAAAGGGAAAGAGAGATGTGTGGGGCAGAAGCATGATGGTAGCAACATCTCCATTTTCCTTCTTCAAACCCAAGCCCTCATGGGAGATGGCTTCTAAACGAATAAGCAAAAAGATCAATGATTGTGTTGCCGTGGTGGTACAGCATGGTGCAGTGTAGTTGTATTCACTCACTTTAGGGGTTAAGAAAAAAAGACTATTCTAAGCCTTCTCTTTTTTCAGCAAGTGTGACTGGCATTGGTTTCCAATTGTCCTTTTATTCTGTTAAACATTGCATTTAGTGGCTCTTTAAATATTTCTTTGTCCCTTTGTCCCATGGTTGTCCCTGGACTTTCATTTCTGAGTATCTCTTTATTTGAGATCCGAGGTAGTAAGATATCTCTGGGAGCTGCACTGGAGAGGGTGACCTTTCCTAGTGTGGGGCTGAGATTGCAGTGAACCTCCTGCCCTCCATCCCACTATTGTTAGAGAGTTTTCACTCCCTATCTGGGGACATCATCTTAAGTCACTTATAAGTTTCAGAATTATACTTTGGAGGGCAGAATTACTGTGAAAAACTTTGGGCCCTTTCAAATCTGCCTCATCAGAAATAAACCTAGCATAGTGACCCCTAGGATGACACTTCTGTAACCACGTGTATAAATGCTATGTCTTCCAATAGCCCTTTAAGGGCAGGGAGTTTCATTTTTTTTTTATCCCCCACTCTTAACACAGTGCTCAACACATAGAAGACACTTTAAAAATGTTTGTTGATATGATTGATGTTGACTTTAAATGATCATTCTATTGCAAATATTAATAATATGGAAATAGATTTTGAACAATGATACACGTAAAACCCAGTGGAACTGCTCATCGGCTCCAGGAGAGCGGCAAGGGGAAAGGAGGGAAAGAACATGAATCATGTAACTATGGGAAAATATTCGTAATTAATTAATTTTAAAATGGGGAAAAAATGTTTGCTGATTGCCTGAGTGAATTGTCATTCCCATCCTATGAGTCTGGGGTAGATCAATGGGAAACTACAGCCTCAACTTTAAGGTGACCACTCAGGAAACCCAGAAGAACTGGAGCAAACAGAAAGGAGAGAATCAGTCTATTTGGTGTAATGCAAGATGGCTAACAAACTTTTTGCTTCTGCAATTTCTAACGGTCACAAAACGTCAGTTAAACATCTTAGAATGTTCAGAAAGTCAGTTAGAACTTAAAGCGATAAATAGAAGGGAAGTTCCAATGGACAAGGCTTTTGCCTTCTGGCTTTGGCTGTGGCTGGAGGCTTTTGCTTTGGCCTTTCGGCTTTGGCCTAATTGCTTCGGCCTTGGCCTGTGCTTATTTTGTTTTGGGGAAATTTGGATCTATCTCATTTCTCTGGACCTCTCCCTGATCTCCCATCTCCATCCCTCCCCTTCCCTGATTTCCTTTGGGTTTTGTTTGGAAGGGAGGGCTTGGTGATTGAACATAGTGGGGTTTTAGTTTCTTTAGATAATTGGAGTATCCTCAAATAAGTTATCCCTAGGTTTGATAAAGACTTTATTTAAAAGGCAGTCAAATCTTCCTGCCTGGGAGAGCCGGTCTCTCTCTCTCTGTCTAAACCTCTCCGCAACCCGTCCCCCACCCTCACCCTCTCCCTAGCAGCAGTTAGAAAACCCTGAACCCCCTCCCCTTCTGAATGACCCTGGTATTAATAAATCCCCTTATTACCTATTCAAACCCGGTGGTGAGTCATTGTGTCGAAAATTAAGACAAGGGCCAAGAGGAAAGAACCATTTTCCTTTATTTCTTGAGACAACTGAGGCATCCATCTTGACAGGAAGTACCTCCCCGAGACTTCCTCCAGCCCTCAGTTTGACTGGCAGGGAGGAGCCCTCTCGACCCCTCCCTCAAGAGACTTTGAAACTAACAAGAGAAACCCTCCAGTCAAGCCTAAACGTTTATTACTGGCCCTAGTTTCCTCCCTGTATCCTCTGTCTCAAGCCTCTGGGAATAAACCTGTTTGAGCTGCCTCTCCTACATACCCCATTTCCTTTATCTCCTATACCTTCCCATTCCTTCAGTCCTCCTCCAATCACCTTATAATCCCCTATTCCCCTTTATCCTTCCTCACACCTACTCTACTCAGCTTATTTACATTTCTTTTTTTATAACATTGGTGATCCCAGGAAATCATTTCACTTTTCTTCACTTCCCCAAAAGCAGGAGATAGGAGTAGGGCAGAAGACAGGTAATGGGCCACAGGGACTTCCAGGAATGCGTCCCAGAATTAAACTGAACTGAATGATCATACATGCTTGCTGATTGCCTTTTAGTTGGGAAACAGGATCCATTTGGCAAAGCAGAGACACCAAACTGAGTATGATCCTGCCACCCCTCAGCCCTGTGTCAGCATTCCTAGCATTGTCGTGGCTCCTGAGTGACTGCCAGAAGTCCAGGGCCCAGCCCTGAAAACAGCACTCAAAAGCCCTGAGCAATTAGCCCTACCAGAGACACGAGGGAGGGAGGAAGGAGAAGGGAAGAGAATCGATAAATCATTAGCCACCGTACCTGGTCAGGCGAGGATACAGATGATTTAAAAGCATCCTCTCCTCCAATTGGGAGCCAAGGTACTGAGCTCATCGACCATACAAAAATGACCCCATTTAGACTTTGTATTGCTCTACATCACCTCTTGGATAGCCACATGGTGCTTGTTCAATAAGCAGCCAAACACTGGCAAGCTTCCTTCTCAATACACTAAGTTTTTATTGTTGTTCAGACATGTCCGGTCCTGTGACCCCACTGGGATTTTCTTGACACAGGTACTGGAGTGGTTTGCTATTTCCTTCTCTAGCTCATTTTAAGAATGAAAACATTAAGGCAAACAGGGTTAGGTGACTTGCCCAAGGTCACATGTCCGAGGCTGGATTTGAACTGAGAGAAATGAGTCTTCCTTATTCCAGGCCCATCTGCCCCACCTACCTGCCCCTAAAATGCCAAGTTAGTCATCTCTAAATGGGTATGGTTTGCTATTGGCCTTCATGGAAAAAAATATCTAGATTAGGAGTCAGGGACCCTAAATTCTAATCCTGGATCTACTACTCCTAATCTTGGCAACCCTGGACGAGTCACTTCACATCTGGCCTCAGTGACCTAGTCTATCAGAAAGATACCAGAGGGGGGGCAGCTGGGTAGCTCAGTGGATTGAGAGCCAGGCCTAGAGACAGGAGGTCCTAGGTTCAAATCCAGCCTCAGACACTTCCCAGCTGTGTGACCCTGGGCAAGTCACTTGACCCCCATTGCCTACCCTTACCACTCTTCCACCTATAAGTCAATACACAGAAGTTAAGGGTTTAAAATTAAAAAAAAAAAGATACCAGAGCTGATCTCCAAGGTCTCTTCTAGCTCTAAAATTCTATGCTTTCTACCTGTCCCTCACTTAGGGAGGCAAGTATGTCATATTGGCTAGTGTGCTGGGCTTTGAGTCAGAAAAACCTGGATTCAAAACCTGCTTTTGATCTTTATTGTCTATGTCCCTGGATAATACCTTTATTTTCTCTGTTCCTCAGTATTCTCATCTATAAAATGGGGATACTTGTAGGTATCAACTAATGGTACTTGCCTCACAGCATTATCAGGAAGCTCTAGGGAGGTGATATATGCAAATTGCTTTGCTTAAAAGTACTCCATGGCTAGCAGTCACTATTATTCTCCAGAACCTGGCACCTGTGAGCCCCTGGCTAAATGACTCAACTGTAAAATCAAGACTTGGGATGCAGAGATCAAAGTAAAGCAAAGTAAACCAGAGACTCTTGACCCATACTGGGAAGAGAGAATAATGGAACATTTGTCCTGTAGTTTGGAAGATTCTACCCTATAGATACTTCCCCTTGAACTTCTAAACCTAAGAAAGAGGGAAAAAAGAACATCTCTGCCCTTTCTGCAGGCTAGTAAGGAGCCAGAAAACAGAATGAGTAGCTTGGGGGTCTTCTTCCTATCTTTCCTTTATGGCCAGCTGATCCAGAGCCAGAAACTTACCCTTTCAGAAAAGTGATCATAATTCCAGTGGGTTCTTATTTCTGATGCTGGGTTCATGCTGGATGTCTGGGGTGTGTCTGTACTTTTTTTTAAACTCTCATCTTCCACTGTAGACTCAATACTATGTATTGGTTCCAAGGCAGAAGAGCAGTAAGGGCTAGGGGGTTAAGTGACTTGCCCAGGGTCAAACAGCTAGGAAGTGTCTGAGGTCAAAATTGAACCCTCCTGTCTCTACGCCTGGCTCTCAATCCACTTAGCCACCCAGCTGCCCCCTGTCTGCACTTTTCCAAGTAAGAATTAGGCTGGTTGGACAGATTTTGGGGTCTTTAACCAATTAGATGGCTTATAGCAGCATATTTAAAGAGTCCATGTCACCAGTTCCCACCCTGGATCCAGGACTTACTAGCTATATAACTGTGGGCAAGTCTCTTAATTTCCATAAGTCTCAGTTTCTTCATCTATAAAATGTGGATTATAGTTACACTGACTACCTCAAAGTGTTGCTATGGGGATTGAATGAAATAATGGACGTGAAAACACTTTGGAAAAAAGGCAAGCCACTTTAAAAATGCATGATTATTTTTGTTGTTGATATTATTGTTTGTTACATGCTCTTGCTACCAACTTATTCTGTCCTCCTGACCCAGCCCCGTGACAACTCAAAAAAGCAGCATCAGCTAAATAACGGAAGCCCTGCCATCCAAGCCCCTGATCCCCAATGTTCCTCATGCTAAATGTGGCAGCCGAATATCTAAAGAAGGAAGTTGCTGCACAATAACCAAAAAGTAGAGTGGTGGAAAGAAACCTCTTTTGATCCCAGTTTGAGATCATATATCAGAGATCAATAAGAAAAATAACTCCCTTCTTTAAGAGGGCTGCTACAAGGATGGGAGTGGGAGGCAGGGCAGATAGCAGAGAACCTGAGACACTTGGAAAGGGCAGAAAGAAAGTATTGAAAGAGAAAGGAAAAGAGAGCTCAAAGGCAATGAGCACTAATTTAATCAGCACAGATCGTGTCTCTATGCACCCAGACATACATCTCTAGGACTACCCAGGTGCTGCCCCCTCTCCACCTGAAATGGCACCCTCCAGTGTCATGAACCCGAGGCCATGCCACTGCTAACTCTCAGCTCTGGACTTCCATCCTGGAAATGAGCTTGATTGCCAAAAGAGTGAGTACAAGGGGACAGCTAGGTGGTTCAGTGGATTGAAAGCCAAGCCTAGAGATGGGAGAGCCTGGATTCAAGTCTGACCTTGGTTACTTCCTAGCTGTATGACCCTGGGTAAGTCACTTTTCCCCAATTGCCTAGCCCTTATAGCTCTTCTGCCTCAGAACCAATATATATAGTATTGATTCTGAGATGGAAGGTAAGGATTTAAAAAATAAAATAAAATAAAATAAAATAAAATAAAATAAAATGAGCTGGAAAAGGAAATGGCAAAACCACTATAATAACTTTGCCAAGAAAACCCCAAATGAGATCACAAAGAAACTGATGTGACTGAAATGACTGAATAATGAAAACAACCAACTGTCAGAGGCAGCTAGATAGCACAGTGGATAAAGTACCAGGGCTAGAGTCAGGAGGACTCGGGTTCAAATTTGGCCTCAGATACTTCCTAGCTGTGTGACCCTGGGCAAATCACTTAACCCCCCATTGCCTAGCCCTTAATGCTCTTCTGCCTTAGAACCAATACACAGTATTGATTCTAAGATAGAAAGTAAGGGTTTTAAATAACAAATTAATTAATTTTTAAACAAAGAGTACAAACTTAATTAACTGGCTACATTTTAATGATCCCAGATCATAGATCCCATCTTTCTACAATGCCAATTGAAATATGCCTCACTTTCTACCTCCTGCTCTTGGAAGCATGATCAATCACATAAATCCAAAGCAAGAGACAGTCCACAGCCCTGGGTTCCATTCCCCATTCCTGTGACTCCCCAGATAGAAAACCCTTCCTTAGCCACCATTCCCTTTTCTAAACAGCTCTTTCATGATAGGTTAAGCTCCTTGAGGGCAAAGACTGTCTCACTTTTGTATGTATTTCCCCAGTGCCTAGAACAGTGCCTGGCACATAGTGGGCCCTTTTTCTTCATTCTCAAATATGATGGCAAACCCCCCTGAATTCTGTCATCATATTTCACATTTCTCTAGTACTTTAAGGTTGATACAATGCTTCCTTCTCAACAGGATAGACAGAAGTAGCGGAGTTCATGTTAAAGATGAGGAAACAGTAACAGAGAGATCAAAGTAACTTGGGAGTAGTCATTTGACTCAAGTCTCAAGACCCCAGTTCAGCTTTTTTTCTGCTTACTGCATCACAACATCCATTTCGTTTGTCTTGGTATTTTCCACTGCACCCAATGCCCCCTCGCATATAGTATGAGTTCCGTAAATATTTTTCGAGTTGAAGTCTAGAGCTACAGACCACAAAAGTGAAAGAAGAAACAAGAGAGGGAAAGGAAATGAGAATTGGGCTTTATTTTGTTTATGGGGAACTAGAATATTTTGAGTGGGGAAATTTCTTCCGTTTGTTCAGTGGCAGGAAGACAGTGCAAATATGTAACATCAACCCTGTGAGTGTTTTTTAGAGGCAGCTGCCCTAATGAGTAGAGGGCCAGCTTCAGCGATAGAAGTCCTGCTTTTGACATGGAAGCTGTGTGACTCTGGCCAAATCACTTAACTTCTGAGTACCAGGTGAACTCTCCAACAAAGGGCTCTTCATATGAGTTCTACCAACTTTTTATTGCTTTTATTACTTTGATAACTATACAATTCCTTTGTAATTTTAGGTCATTTGTTTTAAATTTTAAAAGTGTTATAATTATTAAATTATCAATTAACTATCAATAAATATTAATTTATTATTAATAATCATTACTTTAATAATGTCATTTGAAAAACATTATTCTGAGAAAGGGCCCATTGGCTTTACAAGGCTGACATAGGCCTTAAGAATCCCAGATGCGAGGGCAGCTGGGTGGCTCATGGATTGAGATCCAGGCCCAGAGATAAGAGGTCCTGGGTTCAAATCTGGACTCAGACACTTCCAGTTTTGTGACCCTGGGCAAGTCACTGAAGTCTCATTGCTAAGCCCTTACTGCTCTTTTGTCTTGGAATCATTACAGAGTATTGATTCTAAGACGGAAGGTAAGGGTTTAAAAAAAGAGAAAAAAGAATCCCAGATGCAAGGCCACAAGATACAGAGTCCATGTCATTTCCCTGAAGAGAATGTAAGTTGTGATGTACAGGATGTTTGTTCAGAGAGGACTAGGACCTCTGATATCAGGGCTTCTCATCAAGCTTTGGTATCTACCCATCACCTAACTCTCATACCAGTCTTGTGAAACTATAGCACAAGCAGGGGCCAAACCCCAAATAAACCTTTTTGCCATTTGAGCTAAACCACGTTGAGGTTAACCACCAGGCCTCAAACCCATCAGTGAGTTAGGGAGATGTCCACCCCGAGCATGTGAAGACTACCCCTAATGGAATGGGCAGATGAGAAGAGTTTGTTCCAATGGCCATGAAGGCTACTGAAGCAGGTGCTATGGAGTGCTTAGAGCCTGGTCAGACATCAAAGACAGCAAGGTCAACCACTGCATCCAGAGCCATCACCAGTCGTCCTGGCTTTTGTCTTGCTCCTGGACTTTGATGACTCTGGGAGAGAGAGTGAGGCTGATGACTTTGTGTAACTCTGCCTCACTTCAATCCAGTTTACGTACAAATCAAGACATCACTGGTCATGTCATTGGTCCTCTTCAGAAATGAAGGACGGCGGGGGGGGGGGGGCAGCTGGGTAGCTCAGTGGATTGAGAGTCAGGCCTAGAGATGGGAGGTCCTAAGTTCAAATCCAGGCTCAGACACTTCCCAGCTGTGTGACCCTGGGCAAGTCACTTGACCCCCATTGCCTACCCTTACCACTCTTCCACCTAGGAGCCAATACACAGAAGTTAAGGGTTTAAAAAAAAAAGATTTAAAAAATGAAGGATGAACAACAAAATAAACTACGTGAAGAGGACTATTTGATTTTTTTTTATTTTGTATTGTCAGCACCTAACATAATAACAGAGTAGTAGCCACTTAATAAATACATGCTGATTGATTGAAATAGGCTATCTTAGGAGGAGTAGGGCTACTACTACCCCTCATCGTACAAAAAATGGATGACTACTCATACGATAAGTGATAGATGTAGACTTTATTAGCTGTGGCCTCTGAGATCTCTCCCAAATTTGGTGATTCTGTGAAAATGAAAGAGTTCATCTAGAATAATCTCCCTCAGCCTCAGTTTCCATATTTATAAAATGGGAATAATGATAGCTATCCCACAGAATTGTCAGAAAGCTCAAAAAAGGAGACCTATGTTAAATACTTTCTAAAATTTAAAGTGCTACATAAATGCTAGCTATTATTATCACTATCATTTCATTAAAACCTTTGACATAAAAAAGAAAAAAAGAACATAGGCTCAAAGAATTGAAGTCACTTGCTCAAGATCACATAGCTAGCAACCAAACCAGATTTAGAATCAAGCGCTTCTGATTTCTAAGTACCTTATTATTTATACCATCCATAGTGTTCCCCTTCTCAGACGGCATTTACCCAATTTGCCTTTGAAGCCAGGGAACTAGAAAGTCAGATTTCACCAAATTTAGTGCCCTTAGTTAGGAAAGTGGCCTGGTTCAGTTGGGGACACTGATGAGCCAGAGGCCAGGGCAGTTATCTTTGAGCGTTTGAGAGGTTTATATTGGGGCATGATCCAACAGTGAGTCTATGATTCTACAATGTTATGCCACAAAAAAATCCCGTTTCTTACAGAGACCACAAATCCCAGTTACATAGCATATACAAACTACCCCAAGGTGGGCACAAATCAACTTTCAGATATTCTTATCACTCTACACTCCAACCACCACTACAGCACCTTTCTGACCTTCCTCTCCCATCCAGAGAACATGGCAGAGGCAAACCCATCCAGAGTCAATAGGCAAAGGCCCTGATTCTGGACTGGGTATAAAGACCTCTCATTTGGGGAGGAGAGGGGGTCTGCTCACAACTCTAAGGCCAGTAGTGCCCGTCTAGTATATGTCAGAGGGAATGGAAGCTCATTTGAATAAGTCAAACAGGAAAAGAATCGTAAATCTGTTGGAATCAACCCTAGGACACATACCCTGGCCAGTTTGAGAAGTAACGAAGCTTTGTTGCAATAGCTATTAGAATTAATCCCTACAGCTATATTAGTATCCTAATGAGGGGGAAGCCAGTGGAGCAAGTGAGCGATATTGCCAATAACAGTGCCACCTCTTGGGGAGGGATGTGTGCATTGTTGGAAAGCATCGATCAATCAATCAACACTTATTAAGCTTTTACCAGGTAACAGGGACTGTGCTAAATAAGCATTGGGGATATACATGCATCTGTTCTTTGTGAAGCTGTGTAACAGTTCACGGTTAAATCTAAAGCTATTGGTGTCCAGTTCTCTTTTGACCTTTTCTCCCTTGTATTATCCAATAACAAACACTAAGAAGGGGACAAAAATCAGCTTATCTGTATCTGGAGAGAAAACCCTTTGTAAAAGCACAGACAGAAAACAAATGAGGTTTAAACAGAACTAGCGCAGGGCATTTCTGGAGTCATTGGGCATTTGAAATGCCTCAAGGGCCTGGAGCCTGTGGCCTCCAGAGCTGAGCACAGACAGCTAGCTGCAGCCTCCCAAAAATAAGAAGGCAGAATGCGAAGATGGCTGTGAACTGGTGCATGCAGCTGCAGGCAGAGATCTCCATCTCAGGCTGGCTACTGGTCCAGCTTCCTCTTCACAGTCCCTTACCTCTGGTCATCTACCATGATATGGGACACCAACCAGCAGCACTAGCCTCCCCAGAATGCAGTCCTGAATGAGAACCAGGAGCACATTAACCAAGACCAGCCTACCAAGATATTGATGGTGCTCGGTGTGCAGCCCAAGGTTCCAGCCCTCTGTTGCATAAGCCCAAGACCTGCCAGGTTGCTCCTCTTTTAAGGAAGAGCACAAAACATCCCCTCTTAGAAGCTAAGTAGCACAGTGGATAGAAAACTGGGTCTAGAATTAAAAGGAATTGGGTTCAAATCTGGCCTTGGACATTCCCTAGCTGTATGACCGTGGGCAAATTATTTAACCCCAATGATCCAGACCTTATTGCTCTTCTGCTTTAGAAGTGATTCTAAGACAGAAGTTAAGGATTTTAAAGGGGAAAAAAGAATTCCCTGATAGGGGATAGCTAGATGGCTCAGTAGATTGAGAGCCAGGCCTAGAAATGGGAGGTCCTGGGTTCGAATCTGGATTCAGCCACTTCCTAGCTGTGTGGTTTTAGGCAAATCACTTAACCCCCATGGCCTATCCCTTACCACGCTTCTGCCTTGGAACCAATACACAGTAACTGAATCTATTAGAGAAGGTAAGCATAGCATTATTCTAGGTTGAAATACCAATGGTAAGCATCTTGCTTTCACAATTCACATGAATGGCCCAGATGAGAGAAAATCAAAAGAGATTCCTCATGTCTAAAAAAAATGCAATTTGAAGATGTAATGGGCCTCAATTCAACTGTTTCTTTACTGAAATTTAAAAAATCTTGGGTACCTTTTGATTATCTAATAGATAGTAGTTTTGAATCCTACTTACTATGGATAGGCCAATGGTATCAGAAGAAAAGACACCAAATGTTAATGAAATTCCTAACTACTATGAAAATATTGATGTGTACCATAGGAAAATAGATGTCAAAGGCAAGCCTAAAGCAGACAGCATGAAGAAACAGTCATCTATAATCAACAGCGTGAGGGTTATCCTGATAGACTGGCTAGCAGAAGTCAGGGAGGAATATATTCAGTCATGTGTTGATAAATATTCTGGTAAATATCTGACAACTAAGTCTCCTAAAAAGATATACAGGACACACTTTTAAATTTAATCTGCATTGTTAAAATTTTCCCCAGCAGTTTCTTAAGTCTAAACAATCAACAAAACAATGTCAAGTCCCAATATGTAGTCTTCCCATTTCCAAGAAACACTTAATGTTCATACTGAAATTTTAATGATCGGCTCTCACTAACTTCTGCAAACACCCTTCCTTACTTAGCAGTGTACTACACTGATAGAGTCTTCTCATCTATGTTAGTATTGGGGTGGGGAGGGAGATTAGAAAGCTTTAGCTTATTGGGACTGTTGGCACACTCCTGGCTAGAAATGCATTTTTAAACCCTTACTTTCTGACTTAAGAGTCAATACTAAATATGGGTTCGAAGGCAAAAGAATGGTTAGGTCTAGACAGTGGGGGTTAAATCTTGGCCTGGAAATTTGAAGAAATCTACCAGCAGAATTTGTACACATCATGCATGCTTGAGAATGGGATAGCTCATACTCAAAATATCTGCTTATGATCTGGTACCGTGTTGATGAACCTATGGAAATGAGTGCCAGAGGGGGCTGCTCCCCTCCTCCTTTCCACATGTGCCTGAGGACATTTCTCACATGACCTGCCCCTCTGCCCAGCAGCCCAATGGGAGCTCTTCCTCCCTCCCCTGTCTGGGGTAAGGGCGTAGCTCACATGCACCTGAGGGTCGATGTTTGGGCACTTAGTCTCTAAAGGGTTCGCCATCACTGATCTAGTCGTACTAACAATCAACCCACTGCTTACTCAATATTTCCTACACAAAGTAGGCAAATCTAAAAGTTGATGATTTAGCAGTGTCTCCAGGGATAAGTAAGTTTAAGTGATGCTGACCCAGAGCTAAAATACTTATCAGCCATTATTGCAGAAGTGACCTTTCATCAAGCACTCTTGCACTCATAATACATTCATAATACTTTAGGAACTCATAATACACAATCACTGGAAAAAGCTGACCTGGGTCATTAGTCCAAAAAATTGTATATATCTTGGAATTTCTTGAGCCAATTCTGATGGCCTCCACCAGACTCACCTCGGGGCATTGCAAAATGAGCAATAATCTATATGAGAAGAATATTAAGTTGTCAAATAACAGGACTTTTTATCTCCACCAGAGACACTAAACTTATCATCATGATCCAGAAATTAATTCTTTTAAAAGTTGTAAGTCAAATAGAGCACAACATATGTTATATTATTTTTATCTTAAACCCAAGTTTCTTAGTCACTTCAAAAGGCACAATTTATTATCAATTACAGATTGTGAAGAACTATTTATTTCATTTTAATAACTTTAAATATAAATTTTATGTGTATAAAAATGTAGATATTTAGCTGAAATTTTAAAAAGTTTATTTATAAATAGCATAAACCAGGTAAATACTTTAGGATGAGAATTAATAAAAAAATTGAAAGGAAAAAATTTTAAAAGATAGAAATACCCAAGGGTAAGCAATGCCAGCTGGCTAGGCAGCAATACCAGAGGAGAAATAATAGATAGTGTTCTGATGTGTTTCTGAAAGTGGTTATTAGGAAATTGAAATGCAAGATAAATAAGGCCCAAATGAACAAGTTCCAGGGTATAGAAAGAACATGCAGATGTGATTGCTGAGCAAATCTAAGGAAATAGAAAAAGGGCCATAAACTAGAGAGAAGCAAACAACACCTAGGTTTTTCAAGGAGGGAAGAAATATTTACCTAAATTCATTCATCTGGGATGTAAATAAATGGGGCTGGGGGGGGGGGTGAAGACAAGAAATGAGTAGAAAGGATCATTTGATGAGGTTGTTCCATGAAGTAGGGAAAGCTGAGTAGAAAAAAATAGGATGCTCACTTCAAATTTTACCCCTGTCTAGGCAAGGACATCCCCTGATCATGATCGGTCATATGCACTTACCTAAGCCATTTAATAGCCCTTTTTAATTTTTTAAACCTATATTAGATCCTCCACTACACTACACTGCCCTTCTCCATAAGTGAGAATTAAGAATTGACTCTAGACCTAAAATAATACATGGGCATATCCAAAATTGTCCAGGAGATCCTCTGGTTTTCCCCTCCAGATCCCTGTGGACATACTCTTTAGAAAGATAGATTGTCCAATTATAAGGTATGCTTGGGGACCTGACTCCAAAAGAGACCCCAGCTGGGTAGTCTTATTAAGCTATTGGTTGTCATGGCCTTGCCTTTCTGTTCCAGAACCCAGTATGTGTGGTTTAGCTCCCAGGGGATGAGCCTGAGGCTATTAACTGATCCCCAGGGTACAATTCTCTTTCTATAGTGTATCCCAGGCTGCCTTTTTTTGCTTACAAACCAAGGCAAAACCACTGAGAAGTCACACGCACACACAAAAGTAAATAATACTGATTATTTGGATCATTGAATCATTATTTGGACATGGATCAGTTATCCATGGTTTGGAATCATCCATCTCTTGGCCTTATTTCACTCACACTGATTGTGAAAAAAATAGCTTCTCTCTTTCCCTTTTGTCACCATGCCCACAGAACAGTGTCAGAGGGCCTCAGCATGGAAATACCGTGATTCTTCACTGATTCGGGGAGTTACATTCCAGGGACCCCCTGGGATAGGAGAAAATCTGTGAAGTAGAGGTGTTATGTTTATTTTATTATTTATACATATTTTAAGGCTTTATAAACCCTTCCCACTCTCCTAGAAACCTTTTCCACACTTATTAACCTACAGTCACTGAGCCAATCAGCGCCCAGGATACAGAACACAGCTCTGTGGTCGGTCACCTTTCATTCCATCAGCCAATAATGTAACTCCCCAACACAGAATTCGATTTTTTTTTTTAAATGCTGTGATACAGTGAAGCCGAGAGATGAGTGAACCGTGCTATGGTGGGGGACAAATGTGTTCTGTCACAGATGAAGGAACTCCTTTTATAAGCAGAGAAGTCTAAATTACTCACTGTTCTCACTACTAAGATGGATGGGACTGGTTCAGGCTACCTTCCTCTCTGGGTCAACAAGGTTCAGGGGAACATTTGGCCGAGGCCCTCAAACTCGTTAAATGAAAAAATGTCTCCCCCCTCTGGAATGTAACCATTTTGAACATTGTTGTCTGTGTATATGATTTCATTGGTGTGAGGAACTCTCAGGAAGGAAACTCCTCTTACTAGTGGAAATTAGCAACTATCTTGAGATTTCTAGTGTTGGAGGGTTACAAGAATACTTAAGAGTTAAGTGACTCGCTCAGGATGACAAAGGCAATCTGTGTCAAAATTGGAGGCTTTGCACCAACGTTTTCTTGACTTCTCCCTTAGTGAACTCTTCCCAAGGCAAACTGAGTTATCTACTATAGGGGACAGCCTTTCCCAATCAGCTCTTTCATTTATGCCTGACTATTTTGTTCTCTGTCCATTCTGCTTTCACCTAGTGATCTCCTTAACTCTTAGTCAAGGTTTTTAGCAGTTGTCCTAAATAGCAGCTGACATAATCAAGCCCAGAACCACTGTAGGCCTAAATGTCTTTACTAATGGTGATTCCTAACCAAAATGTGGACATGGGGAAAGGCTTTAATATGATCCTAACTGTATTGAAGCTCATCATGGAATGGTGGGCTCTCTCTAGAAGGTGTTAGTGATGGAGAGGCCATTGGCAACTGCTATAAATATCATGATCAGCTCTGACTGAATCCTGAGTTGGGTTGTATAAATATTACTCATGAAATGCCATAAAACAAGCTATATTATCCATTTTGGGAGGTGATATTACAAAAGGAGACCAGAAAGATGGGAAAGGAGGAGAAACGATAGGAGGAAAATGCAAAGCAAACGGGAAAGGAATAGAGGAAATTAAAAAGAAAAGGAAGGAGATTGTAAGGCATAAGAACACTGGAAAGGTTGGGGGAAAGGGAGAGAAAAAGGTTCAGAAGGACCTTGAATGCCAAATAGAGAATTTTGAATTTGATTCTGGGGGCAATAGAGAGCCACTGGAGTTAAACGTGTAGAGGCATGACATAGTTATACCTGCACTTTAGGAAAATCACTTTAGTGCCTGAACAGAGGATGAACTAAAGTAGGGAGAGACTTGTGGCAGTGAGACCAACCAGCAGACTATTACCATAGATCAAGTGTAAGACGATGGGGTTTGTGCCAGGTTGATATGAGATATCAGAAGACAGGCTAAAGGGTGTTAAGAAGAGAATGAGAGAAAACAAGTTGAGGTACCGACTGTAGAAGGCCTTCTCAAGGAATTTAGTCACAAAAGGGAGAAAAGATATGGGGTGATAGGGGAGATGGGATCAAGAGAGAATATTTTGAAGATGGGGAGGCATGAGCACATTTGCAAGTGAGAGTGGTGGTGATAGAGAGGGGGCAACTTATTGGAGAAGAAGGGCTAGAATGGGATTACTTGAACGGACAGAGAGTTTGTTAGGCAACTAGGTAGTTCAATGGATAGAATACAGACTTTAGAGTCAGAAAAACCTAAGTTCAAATCCAGTCTCAGAACACTTATTAACCATGTATAACCCTGGGCAAGTTACTCTGTCCACTCAGTTTCCTAAACTATAAAATGTGGATAATAACAGTACTTGCATCCCAGGATTGTTGGGAGAATCAAACGAGATAATATTTGCAAAGCACTTATCAAAGTGCCTGGAACATATTAGGAGCCATATAAATACTAGGTGGTGGAGGTAGTAGTAGCAGTAGCTGTAGCAGTAGCAAGAGTAATAGTAGTTGTTGTTGTCATAGTGTCTTGGCAAGGACAAAGGTTCCATCTTCATGAGAAAAAGTGATAAAGGCATGTGATAATATTAAAATGTTTCTAGGAGACGTGAGTTGAGGAGGAGAGGAAAAGAGAGTATTTTCAGTGAATGAGTTTAATTTTTTAAGTAAAATATGAGGCAAGATTCTCTACTGAGAATGTGAAGGAAAGGGGAACGATGGAAAGTCTATGAAGAGATGAAAAAGTTTGGAAGATTGTGAATTAATGTTTTGTTGTTTCAGTTATGTTCAACTCTATGTGACCCCATTTGGGGTTTTCTTGGCAAAGATACTAGAGTGGTTTGTCATTTCCTTCTCTAGCTCATTTTCCACATGAGAAACTGAGGCAAACAAGGCTAAGTGACTTCCCCAGGGTCACACAGCTAGTAAGTGTCTGAGGCCATATTTGAACTCAGGAAGATGTGTCTCCTTGACTCCAGGACCAGAACTCTTTATCTACTGCACCATGATTTAATAAGAGAGGCATGGTAATATTGTCTTTCAAAAGTGAGGACTCTATTGAGGATATGTAACATAAATTTGTAGTGGGCCCAGTTAATAGTTTTTTCTCCAGCTTCTTTTAGTAGCAGGTATACAGTAGTGAAGGCAGTAGATAGTAGGAATGATCCAAAGCTGAGGCTTGGCTTAGCAAAATAAGCAATTAAGAGAATAGGGACACAAGAGAACATTGTAGAGTTGAACCAATTCACCAAAGGAGCAAGATGGGAAAGGAATAGCTAGTGCAGGGGTGATGGCCTGGGAGATAACTAAGTGGTTGTGGGACATAGTGTGGATCAAGAACACAGTTTGGTGTGCAAGGCACAAGGAGAAGTGGAATGACAATAGATTTGAACAAATAAAGGAATTATATTGTTCAAGTGTTCCATAAACACTTAAGGGGTATCACTTGGTACTACAGAGTCATAGAAAAGTCCCAGAAAGGAATCTTTCCTAGACCAATTATAGGGTGATCTATGGCTTTAGGGCCTAGGTATATTGGCCTAGATATATTAGGGGGCCCTTATGTGGGAAGATAGACTCCTTTCACCTGATTCTAAGAGTCCTTGGAAATCTCAATCACTATATCAGCAATTTAAGCTTCCTGCTGCTGCAGGAGTATATGACCATCTTTGTATGTGGCTGATCATAAACTGGAGAAATAGGTCACAGGAAATGAGTAAATAGAAAGGCTGAAAGGATAGAATATTTGAGGGATTATCAATATGTATGTTGATGTTCCCTACGGTGAGATCAAAAGTTAAGAAGGAGAAAAAGACTGATTCCAAAACCTCAAGGGATAAAATTCTGTCAAGTTTCTCAATAACTTCTGCAAGTAGTTTTTTATGAACATGACCATAATCCTTCCATTCCCATTTTTACTAAAGAATAAACTGAGGTATTGAGTAAAGTGGGGTGGTCCTTCTAGAGTTAACCTGACTCCCAGATGCTTTCACCCAACCAATCCTACCCTTCACATGTGGGTTTGTGGGCAAAATAAAGTCAAGGCTTGGAAAAACAAAATTTTGAAAACTCCAAAATGTAATCAATGGATTTAAGAACTAGACAGAAGAACCTTAGAGATTATGTAGTCTAGTCTCATTTTATAGCTAAAGAAACTGAGATACAAAGAAGCCAGATGATTTTCCCAAAGTCACAGGAGTATTAAGTAACAACACCCACAATTCAAACCCAGGTCTTCTGACACTAAACAAAATGTTTTTTCCACTGTACTCTACAGTATTTTAAGATCAAAGGTATTCACAAGGTCCTCTCACTCCTTCTCCTAAGACAAAGAAGCAGTACAAGTAACACCCTACAGAAGAAAAGACCAAGAGCAATTGGGACAGTGAAAATAACTTAGTATCCTTGCTCCATATTCACCTTCCCTATATTCAGGGAACACCTAATTAATTGGGTAGAAAGCATTCAGGCAGGAAAGTCTTTACAACATCACAAGCAAGTCACCCTCTCCATGCTTGTGGGGGCCCAAGGATGACTCTGAGTGTTTGTTCCCCTCCAAAGATAAATCATATTATAAGCTATATGATTATTCCTGTTTGGCAATCTCACATGGTTTGGGATTTTTTTATTTTAAATAAGCTATCCTCTCCTTCCCCAAATCCCTTCTGCAATAATATAGCAACAACAATGTATAGACTAAAGGGAAGAGAGATGCTAAACTTCTGCGTAAGAGGCCTGTCCCAAAGACAAATCTCTTTTGGAACATACCTCTCGGGAATTTGTAATGAATACCTACTTAGAGAAGGCCCTCTTCACCCACCTTCAATCTCCAAGGAGTCAGCAGCAGCAGGAAGCTTAAATTGCTGATATAGTGATTGAGATTTCCAAGGACTCTTAGAATCAGGTGAAAGGAGTCTATCTTCCCACATAAGGGCCCCCTAATATATCTAGGCCAATATACCTAGGCCCTAAAGCTATAGATCACCCTATAATTGGTCTAGGAAAGATTCCTTTCTGGGACTTCTATGACTCTGTAGTACCAAGTGATACCCCTTAAGAAGAATAGAGGACTGGAGTCAGTGACTATCTTGCCTGACCCACAACTCATATCCACACAACCTCCCAGTTTACCAGGACCCTTGGAACAGTGTCTGGAGGGTTTAGAGCATCAGAGATCATTGTCTGTCCCTAGGTATACCTTATCAGTCAAATCCCTTCATTCTCAGTGACCTGAGTCTAGTAAACAGAGCTCTGAATCTGGAATTAGGAAAACAGGGTCTGCCTTGAGTAAGTCCTATCCTCCCTTTCCTGTAAAAAGGAGAGGTTGGACTAGATCAGCTATGGTTACTACCATCTCTCACATTCTATAATGCAACCCTCCCCGCCATTTCCTTTTCATCTGTTTCTTGGGCACTTTTTGCAAAGTAGTCTCTGGGGAGGGAAGCAGATGTAATTCCCAGAGGCAAGATGTTTCTGTGACACATGTTGATCTTTGCTAGCTCCCTTGAGTACATGCTTGCTAGACTCTCCCAAAAACACAAAATGTTCCACCTCAACTCCAAATCATGTTTGGTGGTAAGGAAATTTGACCAGTTAAGTATGGTAGAAATAGATCATTCTGGAAGGTTTCTGTGGCTGCTTGGAGAAGGGAGGGAAGGAGACTTAGTCCAACCTCCTCATTTTATAGATGAGGAAATTGAGGCCCAGGGAGGTTAAATGACTTACCTAATATCAAACAAGTGTCAGAGGTGAGATTTGAATGTGGATACTCTGACTTCAAAGCCAGAGCTTTTTACACTATTTTATGCTGCTTCGATGTTTTCAAACTACCATCTAAAACTAAGGAATGGTAGGGGAAGGAGAAAGGGGAGGGAACACAAGTGAAGGAAGAAGAGGAGGAGGAGTGATAAGTCTAGAGAACATTATCACAAAGGAGTTCCATCTGGTATCATTCAGAATCTCACCTGGGGGCTCTTCATACACACATCAGTCTCTCCGAGGCAGTTGAGGTCCTTTAAGTCCAAAGAACACCAGAAAGAGAGGTATGGGGCAGTATTTTTATCTGTAGAAAATCATCTAATCCCTTGAATTATTCTGGAGAACCAGAATAACCACTGTCAGTTATAGAGAGGCAGAATTTTGGGTTAGGAAAAAGAAGAAATTTCCAAAAGTTTGGATTCTCCTCAAAATCATTCATTCAATTGTATCAAGTTCCTATTGTGTGCTAGGTTTTGTACTAAGATGTAGAGATATAAATACAAAGAAAAAGACAGAATGCTTCCTCTCAAGGAGCTTACATTCTAATGGAGAAGAGAAGTCTATACAGAATAAATATGAAGAGAATAGATATGAATAAATATAAAGTAGTTAACTACAAGGTAGTTTGGGAGGGAAAACACAAGGTGAAAGAGTACATTCCAGGTAGAGGGGGCAGCTGGCCCAAAGACAAAGCAATTGGAGATGGAGCCTCATGTGCAAAGAAGAAAGAGGCAGTCGTTTTGCTATACAGTATCTCTGAATATGGGAGGGAGAGGAATATAGAATATCCAGTGAGACTGGAAAGATAGGTTGGGGTCAGGATGTGAAAGGCTTTCAAAGCTAAACAGAAGAGTTTCTATTTTATCCTAGAGACAAAAGGAAAACACTGGAATTAATGGAGTAGGGAGTGACATGGTCAGATCTGTTCCCAGAGAAAATCATTTTGGCAGTTGTATAAGATGGAATAAAGTGGGAAGAGACTAGAGGGAGGAAGACCAATTTGGAAGCTGCAGCAATAATCCAGGTGAGAGGTGATGAGGGCCTAAATTAAATTAGTGGCTATGTGATTGGAGAGAAGGAATTAGATATGAGAGATATTGTGGAGGGAGAAAGAGAAAGATTTGCCAACTGACAAGATGACTGGAGATGAAAAAGAGTGAGAAGTCAAGGTTAAGGCTAAGCTTACTTCACTGAAAGGATGAGGCCTGAGAGAAGGGTACCTTTGACAGAAACAGAGAAATTTAGAAGAGGGAAGATTTAAGGGGAAAGAGGAGTTCAGTTTTGGACACTGAGTTTGAGATCTCCATAGGACATTTAGTTCAAAATATCCAGGAGGAGGGGCAGCTGGGTGAGAGTCAGGCCTAGAGACAGGAGGTCCTAGGTTCAAATCCGGCCTCAGCCACTTCCCAGCTATGTGACCCTGGGCAAATCACTTGACCCCCATTGCCCACCCTTACTAATCTTCCACCTATGAGACAATACACCGAAGTACAAGGGTTTAAAAAAAATATCCAGGAGGTAGTTAGAGATGAGGGGCCAAAATTCATGGAAAAGACTGGAGCTGAATATAGATCTGTCAGTCATTTGCTTATCCATGGGAATGGATTGTGTTATTAGGTAGTGAGTTCCCTGGTACTGGAAATGTTTAAACAATGACTGGATAATAACTGCCAGGGAGGCTAACTTTTAAAATCCTCTCCCACTCCAATATTAGAGTCACCTGAAGTCCAGAGAAATCAAATTATTTGCTTCAGTTTCCACAAAATAACTATTGGCTGAACTGGGTTAAGAGCCCAAGACACCAAAGACTAGAAAAGGGAAGGCATTGGGGTTATCTTTGACAGAAATAGACTCTCCCAAACCTTCCTCTCTTCTAAAGTTCTCCAGAAAGAGACTGGAGGGCTGCAAAGAACAAGACCTTAGTAAGGGTGGGTCATCTGACTCAGAGACGAGAAGGCTCTTGCCTATAGGAACCTGAGTAAGATAACCTGAGAATATAAACCTTGCAACTTCTCATACGGGGGGAGGGGGAGGGTCCTAGGCTAAAACTCATCCTGCCTCATCATGGAGAGTCCATACCCTGAGAGAACTACTGAAGAGGCAAGGAAGAAATACTAAGGTCAATCAATGGCTGAAACCAGCCTTTTTGGAGTGCTGGGATTCACTAGACTGTCTACTTTTGCAGGAAGGTGGGTTCTAGGAAAGGTCGCAAAGACTCATTTCATCTAGAAGAATATAGAAGGGTAAAGATCTACCTAACCATATAGATCTAGCCAACTGTCTGCTGATCCTACTCTAGTCAAGAGAGTAATGAGTTCGTTCTTTAATGAAGATTGTGACCAAGCAGTGCAACAAATGAGTTGGCAAACCAAAAGCAAGGAGTTCAGAATTATAACAAGTCTAAGTGGGGAAACCAAGTCACAGCGCTAAAGCAAAAGTTCTGAATCTCCAGGGGGTAGGCAGTGCCATAGCCATCAGGACATCCTGGCTTTGTGCCCCATGAGATCACCTTCAAAACATTCTCTTTTAATATGTCTATTATTTCCTATTAATGAAGACCTGGCCAAATGGTGGCTCATTTGGTGAGTCTGCAGAGACCCCACTGCTGCCCATTAACAACATATTTCTCCCAAATCTATTTAACAAGTATTGGCTGAATTATCTGAGTGCCTTCTCTGTGCCCAGCCTCAGATTAGGCTCTGTAGGGACTCAAAAATAGAAGAAGGTAACCCTCCCTTTGTAGGGGATCACACATTGTCTCCAAAGACAAGTGTGATTTAAATGAAATAAAAGTTCAGACCACAGAAACCCTGGAGAAGAAATCCAATACTAAGCTCCCCAGTTCATAGACCACTATCTAGACATGTCTCATCTTGTATTTGAAAAGTTGATTTTTTTAACCCAAGAGTAAAACTTTACATTTATCTCCATTCGGTTTGGCCTTCTTACATTCATCCTAATAGCCTAACCTGTGAAGAACATTTTGGATCCTATCATCCAAAATATTACCTAGCCTTCTGATAGATCATCTGTAAACTTGATCAGCATGCCCAAATCTTTAGGCTCTGCTCGCTTTGCACCTTCCTTATTTTTCTGCTATGCTACTCTAAAAAAAAGATAGATATGCATTTTTTTGACAAGAGACAAAAAGACAAAGGCCTGGGGGTCCTGAGACCTGGGTGTTCTCATAGTTTAAGGGCAAGAGTTGGCATGTAGTGGGTTCTTATTGACTGACAAGAGCTAGTGATTTCAGGAGAAAACTCCAATTGGATGAATCATCCAGGCAGATGGTACATCAAGACCTTATGGCTATGGAGACCCTAAAGTGGAATGAGTAGAGGGAATGAGTCTTTTTGGAATTACCACCTTGGATTTGCTTATTGGATAGTGACCTGCTCAGGGTAGGATTTCCCCAGAAGGTATAAGCGGAAGGAAGGAAAAGGAAGGGGGAAAGTATTTATTAAGCATCTATATGCCAGGCACTGTGCTAAGCATAATATCATAAATGTTATCTCATTTGACCCTTACAACAAACCTAGGAAATAGGTACTATTATAAATTCCATTTCACAGTTAAGAATACTGAGGCAGAAAAACTAACTTGTCCAGGGTCAACACAGCTACTAAATATCTTGAGAATGAATTTGAACTCAAATCTTCCTGATTGGAGCCCAGTACTCTTCCCAACACACCAGCTCAATGTCTAAGAGCATTTTGTCAGGGGAATGGGGCATGTCTATTGGGAGTAATGAGTAGTCATCTGAGTTGCTTAACCTGTGACTTGTTCAAGTCTTTCTGAATATCCAACATCCTAGAATTGGCAAAGGAATAGGAAAACCTCAAGACAACATTACAACCCTTCCCCTTTCTGATCAGGGTAGGGAGCCTACTGCACTGCTCCTAGGAGGGAGGAGAAGGAGACAGGTAATAAAAACAATTATTTAAGAGGTGTGAAGGCCTTCCTTCTACCTTTCCAACAATGAGGTAAGAGATCACTCAACAAGGCAGAAGGTCAATCACCTCAAGGGCCTTGGAATAACTGAACAAAGAAAATAAAGAGGGAACCCATATATACATACATAGATATAGATATATGATATATATAAGAAAGATAGATGGTTAAATGTCTAGATGAATGGATGGCTAGATGGTTAGATGGATGGGTGGATGGATAGATAGGTGGATGGATGGATAGATGGTTAGATAGATGGCTATTTAGTGTAGTTTTAAGCTTTAATAAGTAAAAATTGCACGAAGACTTTGCTGCAACCTATACATAATTTATAATGTACTTTTAAGTTTTACAAAGCATTTTCCCCATAATATACCTATGAAGGAAATCATACAAGTGTTATTATTCTCATCTTACAGATAAGGAAACAGGGCTCAACAAAGTTGTGACCTAGGCTCATAGATCAGGAACTGGAAGGAATTTCCAAGGCCATCCAGGCTAACTCCCTCATTTTGCTGTTAGGAACTGAAGTCCAAGGAGGTTTAGCTGCTTGCCTAAGGTCACATTTTCATTCCAGACAGTGAGTTGTGAACTCTGGTTCTCTGACTCCAGAGGCAATGCTATCTCCATTGTTTCATGCTGCCTTCCACAAGATCATACAGCCAGTCATTATCATAGCCAGGACACTTCGCATTGTTATAGATGATATGGCCAGTTGATATTGATCAGCTAACTGTTAAGGTCACCTGGTGGTAGACCATGTATGAAGCTGCTGGACACAGTATAATACAACAACTATTTATTAATTACTATCAGGAGAGGAAGGAAAAGAATAAGGAGGTAGAGATACAAAAGATATCTTAAATCGAAACTAAAGTTTCTAACTATTCCAAACCCCAACTATCCCACAAGGGATTTCTTCTTGTTCACCAAAGGCAAACCTCCTTAAATCTATTCTACCACTGTCTATCTAAACCCCAAATCTATCTTTCTAACCTTATTCTAATATAGAAACTTAAATATAATTAACCTCCTTAAATATTTATAAAATCAACAAGCTGTTTCAGCTTAACTGTCAAAATGGCAGCTAGAAATCCTTAAGCTGTCAGACTTCTCAGCAGGATGCCTGAAGCTCACTGTACCAACTAGAATAAAACAGTGCCCCCTCTTGGTACTTGGTTCTCTTGTTCTCAGAAAAGCTTTCACTCACACCAAACTCTTTGGCTTTTCTAGATGGTTTTTTCAACTCCTTACAGTTATCTCTAAAAATCACTCTCAGAGAAAACTAACCAGTCAACCTACTCTCTCGAAGACCAGTTCAAGAGATCCCTAACTGACTCTTCCCTCTGGGGGTTCTGGGATATTTGCTTAAGAGGTTCATATCACCCTTTCCTCTGGCTCTGCCTTAAGGGAACAGATTTAAAAGTTGACAAACCCTTTCTCTGGGCTAAAACTCTTGCTTCTAACTGGGACCTGTTCTTAATGCAGCTAATTAACTAATTAAACCTTACACCATACCACCTAGGACAAGGACATTGAAACATGCCATCATCTGGTCAAAGAATGGACTGGATTCAGAACATAGAAATCTTCTGATAGCCACAATCTGCTGGAGGTTATAGACAAAGCTACAGAAGGCCCAGTTTCTCTCTTTGGACTTAGCTTTTCTCAGTCTCTGATTAAAGCTGACTTTGCTCTTTGGTGAAATAGTGTTTAGTACCATAGTCTAACTAGTGTCAGTGTTTGACTTCTCCATATGACCAGTTGCTGTTATCACATGAGCATTAGCCAAAACAAAAGAGAGACAGAGACAGAGACAGAGAGACAAAGAGAGACCCTAAAGCACAAAGATAGGAAAAGAAAGCCAAGTTTACTCAATTTCTTTTGAGTCATTGATTTTCTTCAGGCTCTACCATCACATTTCTTTTAGATCTTAATTCCATGCAGACTTGGTTGACCAATTCTATTTGAAAAGGATAGATCATTACTATGTGACATCCAAAGTGCTTATCTCATTTAAATGGCAAAGTAGATTATGATGTTTGGGAAGGCAGTGAAAGGTCTGGGCATGCCTAGGTACTATGGCAAGAGAGAGAGAGCAGAGAAGGGGAGAAAGAATGGGAAAAGGAGAGGAAGAGACAAAGATAAGGCCCCAACAGCAGCAACTTGTGTTTTAATTGACCTTTTTTGAAATGGATCTTACCAACAGCCACCTCCACCTCCATCCCCAGACATTTCATGTCAAGCCTATATAGCCCACAAAACACAAATGTCTCCCACCCCATGATCTCCTTCCAGTTTCCCAGAATGCTCCAATTTCCCAATATATTATGCAAAACTTTCATGAGACAACAAGCAAAAGAGATGAGAAATAAGAGGATGTGAGCTAAAAAAAATGGGCAACAATCGAGGAGAGATGACTAAAAAACTTATTTTACAAAATGTATGGGATATCTGTCTCATTGGATTTCCTTCAATGCAGAAAGGCAAGCAGGCCAGTTCCTCAAGGCTTTTCTCCAATCTTATTATCTTCTAATAGCACTTTTTTCTAATGGTGTTAGACGCAGGAACTAGATAGAACAAGCCTTGGGAAGTACCATAGCTAGGGATTAGTAGATCCGGTTTAAGATAAACAAACCTTATTTATCCAAATTATGAATCCCATATACAACATTCTTTTTTTTTAACATTTAATAATATTTGTTTTTTAGAAAAGTTAACATGGTTACATGATTCATGCTCTTACTTTCCCCTTCAACCCCCCCCCCCCCCCAACCTCCCTCCTCTCATAGCCAATACGCATTTCCACTGGTTTTAACATGTGTCATCGATCAAGACCTATTTCCAAATTTTGATAGTTGCATTGGTGTGGTAGTTTCGAGTCTACATCCCCAACCATGTCCGCCTCAATCCATGTGTTCAAGCAGTTGCTTTTCTTCTGTGTTTCCACTCCATATACAACATTCTTGATGACTAGTCATTCAACCTACACTTAAACACATTAAGTCAGTGATTCACTGATTTGGGGGATTGATTTGTTCTTCCTGGCATTTACTAGCTGTGTACCCTTGGGAAAATCATGACTTCAGTTTGAGCCTCAATTTTCTCATCTATAAAAGAGAATTAATTAATACTTACCCTGCCTGCCTTATAGAGTAATTGTAAGGGAAATATTTTGCAAATTATAAAGACTATATAAACTTTGTGTCATAGGAGCTAGGTAGAAAGACCTGAGTTCAAATGCAGACTCCTCAGACACTTTGCTGTTGTTATAAAGAAAGAGAGAAATATGGTCCTAGGGAGATATGGATACCAGTGAGGTGGATGTATCTCTGTATTCTCCCTAGGTGCTGGTGGTGTCAATCAAGGTGACAACAATATTTCTCAGGGTTTGAATATAACACTGTGTGACACCCCCCCAGCAGTCATTTAACCTCTGCCTGCCTCAGTTTCCTTCACTGTAAAATGGGGATAACAATAGCACCCATTTCCTAGGCTTGTTTTTTGTTTGAGGATTACATGAATAAATACCTGACCCATAGTAGGTGTTTAATGCTTGTTTCCTTCTTTCCTTCATTGACCCCTTCTCTAATTAATATTATTGAATGCATAATTTAAAATATATCAAACTACAAAGAAAAGCAATTTTACTGAAATAGTTATGAAGATATTTTTAAGTCCATGGACCCCAAGTTAAGAACCCTTGCACTAAAGAATCACAATCACAGTGTTTCAGGGTTGGAAGGAACTCCAGAAAGTATCTAGTCCAAACCACATCTGAACAGGAATCACCTTTATAATATACTTGGCAAATGATGCTATAGCTTCCACCTGAAAACCACTTCTACCTGAAACTGCCCTTTCAACTTTAGGATAACTCTAACTGTAAAAGAGGGACTTTTTTCCTGTATATGGATCTTAAATCTATTACTTCCATTCACTGTTCTTACTTCCACCCTCTGGAAATTACCAAAATAAGTCTCGTCTCTCTTCCACAAAGCAAAACTACAAATAGTGATCTTGTTTATTTGTAGTATTGCTCTTGTATTGCTCCTAAGCCTGCTCTTGTCCAGGTTAAACACTTCCAACCCCTTCAACTGATTCTAGAGGGCCTGCCCTACTGCACCTACTGGTTGCCCTCCTCTCCATAGCTTCTAGCTTGTCTGTCAATGCCCTACCTAAAATGTGGCATTGAGCTCTTCTAGACAATCTCACAGGGTGGACCTAAGGAAAGCTGTATAAGATTTCAGAAACATAGCACAGGTGCATCAAAGTTAGCAACCCTGAGGAAGGCAGTATGAGAAAGAGGAAGAGAGCACACTCACTGGCTATGCACTGAAGACCTGGGTTGTATGTATGCATATTATATGTATGTAAGTCATGTACATAAAAATGATGGTGAAACATTTTGTCACTAATGATGTTACTAAGAGAGAGAATATATAGCGAGTTAGGCTGACAATGAAATATATTAAGCACTGCTATGTGCAAGGCATTGTGCTAAACTTCAGGGATATGAAGAAAGACAAAAGAACAAAAAACAGTCCTCGCTCTCAAGGACCTAAGTCCAGTGGAGGAGATAACATGCAAATAACTATGCAAAAACAAGTGCCATGTGGGATAAATCAGAAATCATCAACTGAGGGAAAGCTCTAGAATTAAGGGGAATTGAGAAAATCTTCTTGTAGAAGATGTGTGACATTGGAAATTTAGGGGTCTTAATATTAAGATCCATGATATAAACAACCTGTGGATGTTTAGGGGACTTGAAAACTACATTTCCCATGATTCCTCTTGCATAATACAGGTGGCAGGAAGTGTGATTAAATAGACAGAGGTATAAAGACTCAGAACTTGATTGGGATGGTCTCTTTCCTATGAAGCAGTCAGGGGAAAGCATGGTGGGGCAATTTGAATGAGCTCTTATCAGGCGTGTGGCTATAACTATGAAAATGGCTTTAAATAAAACCCTAATATTTTTAAATATATCCTTCTATATTAATTTTATTTGTTACAGATGGGACTTGAGTTGAGACTTTAAAAAAAAGCCAAGAAAGCCAATAGACAGAGCTGAGGAAGTAGAGTATTCCAGGCATGGCCCCAAGAAAATGCCATGAACTGAGAAATGGGGGCCTTATTCAAGAAATAGTCAGATGTCCAGTATCACTGCATCAAAAATGATATGATGTATATAACTTATAATATATTGCTAGCCTCTTTGGGGAAGGAGAAAGGGAGAGAGGGAGGGAAAAAATTAGATTGCAAACCATCATAAAACAAATTTTGGTGCAGCTAGGTAGCTCAGTAGATAGAGAGCCAGGCCTGGAGATGGAAGGTCCTGGGTTCAAATCTGGCCTCAGACACTTCCTAACTGTGTGACCCTGGACAAGTCACAACTCCCATTGCCTAGCCCCTATTACCCTCCTGCCGTGGAACCAATACACAGTATTGATTCTAAGACAGAAGGTAAGGGTTTTTAAAAATTGCTTCTGTAGGTTATCAGAGGGAAAAATAAAAAACAAAACCAGAGTCTAAAAGATGAGGACTAAGGTATAAGAAGACTAGAAAGATGAAAGAAGTAATGGCAGAAGGAGGGAAGTATTGGGACTAGGAAAGAGGTTGGTTATGAAGGACTTTGAATGTCAGAGGATTTTGTATTTGATCTTGGAGGTTACAGGAAGCTGGAGTTTATTAATTTGAGGTGTGACATGGTCAGACCTACTCTTTAAGGGAAAAACTTTCTGGTGGCAAATGGAGGATGGATTGGAATGGAGAAAGACTCGAGTCAGGCAGACCCACCAAGAGGCTATTGTAATAGTTCAAACATAAGGAGATAAAGGTCTGCACCAGAGTGGTAGTAGTATTTAAGGAGAGGAGGGTATATTTAAGAGAGATTGCAAAGGTAAAATAAGCAAAGTGAATATTCAGAGAATGAGAGGTAGTGAGAAGTCATAGGCTGACATCTAGAAGCTTGGGGAACTAAGATGGATGTTGGTGTCCTTGACAGTAATAGGGAAATTTGGAAGGGGAGAAGATTTGGGGGTCAGAAACAATTAGCTCAATTTTGGCCATATTGAGTTTAAGATGTCAACTGGACATCCAATTCCATAAGTCTAGTAGTTACATATGGAAGACTAGAAGTCAGAAGAGAATTTGGGGCTGGATAAATAGATCTGAGGATCATCAGCAAAGAGATGATAATTAAATCAATAGGAGCTGATGAGATCCCCAAGTGAAGTAGTATAGAAGGGGAAGAGAAGAAGGTCCAGGAATGAGCCCTATGGGATAGCCATAATTAATGGGTATGACCTGAATGAAGATCCACGAAAAGAGAAGGAGAAGGAGAAATTTAATAGGTTTGCAAACCAGGAAACAGTGGCATCTTTAAAAACTAGACAGAAGAGAATACCAAAGAGAAATGGATTTTTTTTTAACAATGTCAAAGTCTGTAGGGAGATCAAGGTTGAGGACTGAGAAGATGTCATTAGATTTGGTGATTTAGAGATTACTGGCAACTTAAATAAGAGTAGTTTTGGTTGAACTATGAGGTGAGAAGCCAGCTTGTTGGAGTAAAGAAAAGAGTGAGAAGAGAATAAGTAGAAGCACTTATTGTAACTAGTCTTTTTGAGTTTAGTCCTGAAGTGAAGAAGAAATATGGGATGACAGCCAAAAGAGATAAATGAGTCAAGTGATTTTTTTTTTGAGGATTGGGGAGATATGGGTATGTTTGTAGGCCACAGAGAAGCAGCAAGTAGTCAGGAAGAGAATGAAGATAAGTGAGAGCATGGGTTAATCTGCTCAAGGAGACTGGATAGAATTGGTAAAGAGAAAAATGACCTTTTCATATGAGACATGAGTAAAAGAAGATAGTGGGAAAAGGCAACAGAGTGCCATTGTCTCTTGTCTCTGAGATGACAACTGACCTTTGGGAAATCAAATTCTCTGGGCTGCAGTTCTCTCATCTTTTAAAGGGAAACCATCCCATTCTCAACCTCTCCTCCTGCTTATCCCCAGAGTGAAAGTTCTGTATCTGAACAATGCTTAAATGAAGGCACCTGAACAGCAGGCACTCAACAAGAGAACTGAGTGCCACCCGATATGCCATGTCCGCCCCAGTCCCTGCCCTCTAGCCATTGTCTGCACAGAATGGGTTCCACAGCCTGTTACTCAAGTTGCCAGGAAGTTACCACTTTCTTGGTATTGATATCAAGACAAAATGAGTCTTTTTGTAGCAAGAGAGATTGAGGTTAAATCTAAAGGAAAACTTCCTGGTTCCAAAGGACTTCTTGATTACTAAGCTGAGTTTTCGAGTGTAGTTTGTGAACTTTCTTTATTAGGGAATTTGGAAATAGGCACAGGGACAGACAAGATGGTCTTAAGTAGGAGATTCTCCTGCTGGCAAATAAGTTCATGTTTGTTGAGAATTATGCCTATTACTAAGAAAACATATCAAAGAATATGTCTCTCCCAGCTCTGCGATTTCCTTCTACTCTTGTTGCCAAACTTACTCTACCACCAGCATTCACCACCAACCCCAAGCTGCACCTTTTACTCCCACCTTACCTGTCATGGCTAGGGGTTGAGGAAGAGAAATGTCTTGGATCCAGAGAAACAGGACATTGAATCAACTGCCTCCAGCCAGGAGGACAATGAAGAAGCAGCTTCTGCCACCCCAAAAAAATATTATAGTGAAGGACTCAAGGTAGCAAGGCACCCACTCTCCCTAGCTTCTCTGCTTAACTGCTCTCATAAGCTGAAGATTTACTGGGTTGGGCCCCAGGAACACTCCACACAATGATCCCAAAGGATTTTCTCCTGATCTTTTTGTTCTGGTCTCAGCATCCTGCTTAGCACCAGCAAGGACCTGTTTATTCCACCACCTAGCAACAGCAGCAGCTCTCCCTGGTTCCCATTCCTTGGAGACCACAGCCCAGTGCCCTGGCTCCCCAGGGAAAGCACAGTGGTAACAACAACATGGCAGGATTGGAAGCCAACAAGCAGATTTTTAATTGTCAGTTTTCTTCCAGTCTGTCCAATCTGAAAGGGGAGAAATAATAGTCAGGATTCTCGGCAGAGAAGCATGGCGGTACTGGGGCTTAAGCTCTGTCACCAGAAAACTTGACCGTTCATTCACCCCCGTTGTGTAACAGACAGTACGTGCCCATGCACCTCCTGTAGGCACATTGCCATATCTTGTTGACCATGGGACTTTCCTTGCTAGCTCTGGGAAAATGTCCTATCAGGCCTGCGAAGCAGGTGTTGCAGAACCTGAAAACATCCTTACCAGCATCATCCCAAAACAGACTATGTGAACACCTGGGTCCTGTTATGTATGTTTTTGTTTACCCCTCCCCATAAAAAAGACCCTCATAGGGAGGATGACATGGGAATAGCTGTCATTACCCATGTGCAAATTGTGTATAAGATGTCTTTAATAAAGCTTCCTTTTGGGGGCAGCTGGATAGCTCAATGGATGGAGAGCCAGGTCCAGAGACTGGAGGTCCTGGGCTCAATCTGACCTCAGACACTTCCTAGCTGTGTGACCCTGGGCAAGTCACTTAACCCCCACTGCCTAGCCCTTACCACTCTTCTGCTTTAGAACCAACACACAGTTTTGATTCTAAGAAAGAAGGGAAGGGTTTAAAAATAAATAAAACTTTCTTTTCTTAGCCACCCTGACTTGTCTAGCTTCCTCGTTTCACCTTGGTTTACAGGGGAACTTATTCTCCAAAGCCACTTCTGTCATCCAACAAGAGGGAAGAAAAAGAGAGGGGAAGAGGCTACAGAAAGGCATACAGTTTGGAAAGAGGATAAGAAGGAAAGAAAAGAACCAGCCATCATTTTATATATCCACTTGGTTTCTGGGAGATGCTATCTTATCTCTGACCCCCTTTAATAGGCAGTAAAATATACTTCGCTTGAATATCATCTAGCTGCATTCATAGAACCCTTTTCTGTTTCTGGGATAGATTTGAAATCTTATCTGCTTCACTAAGCCCCAAAATGACATACCCCCAATATGTACCAACAGAGATACTAGGGCCCAACAAAGTGAAGGCGCTTGCTCAAGACTACCCAACAAAGCAGTTGTCCTAAGCTCCCTAACTTACCTCCAGGATATTTATAATCTATATCTTTATTTCACAGACAAGTTAATAGATTTCCTTAGATTGGAGGAAATCAACCCATTTTTTCCTAGTGCTTTGGGGCTTACAAAGAATTTGCTTCTGTAAGAAAGGTAGTACAAACTTTATCATCCCTGTTTTATAGATGAGGAAATTGAGACTCCGAGAAGCTGTGATTATAGCCATAGGTCAGGGCAACAGAGAATAATTTGGATGCCATCATTCTCTTTCTGTTTTCTGCAGAACACGTGCTAAATGAAACTACCTACCAACTGTGCAGACTGAAGGCAGAAGAGAAGATGACTTTTTTTCTGGGAAGTAGGGATGCTCAGGCATTGGGACACCATAACTGTCTCCCTTGTGCCAGGTAATAAGAAATTCCCACTAGAGAAGTAGTATGACTTCCTAAAGAGCTAGCCTCAGGGTCCTGAATACCTGGGTTGAAGTCCTGCTACATAACCCAGATTGCCTATGTGGCCTTGCCTCATTTAATCTCTGATGACCCCAGCCAAATTTCTAGGTTGCCATAAGTTGCTAAGCAGGCACTGATATGGACTAAACACTCCTTTTGCACTGCTTCCTCATTATTTTCCTTTGCTTTATAGGACCCTAAGAATTGAGGCACCTCTGACCAAATTTGGAAAGGTTAAGTTTGGCTTTTCACAATTTACCTCAATCTGTCCAACTACTTAGTATGTCCAGTAGTAAATGCCTCCTTACTCTGTGCTCAGCTTGAGTAGTTCTGCAAAATTCCTAGGGAAAATGAACACACAAGCCAAACACACAAGCCATGGAGAACAAAAGAATGTTAAACTATGAAATGCTCAGGATAGGCTAACTAGGTGGGACAAGCTAAGCTACAAAACTCAAGGAAAAGACCTTCCAGATGCCCCTAGAATCTGTTGGCTTTCACTAAAAGACAAGGGGAGCTTCACATAAAGCATCTTAAACTTCAGGCAAGAGGAAGAGTACAAATGGCACTGGATTCTGGGTTGACAGGGGGAAAAAAGTTCACATCACTAGTGGAAAGGTCCCACATAGCAACTTATCATCTGAATGGGCCATCAGCCTCAGGTAGGGAAAAGATACTAGGGAATTTCTACCATGAAAGTGTGGGAAGGACTGGGTCCAGGTTATTCAAGTTCACAAAGCCATTTCCCACCAGTTCTTGGGAATGTTCTAATGTGAAGGCAGGGATTCCCTGCCTTGGGGACTTTCTCAGAGGGGATACAGGGAGGAAGATATCTCCTAAGTGCCTCTGGCTTTCCTTTTTCTACCACATTTCACACTAATGGGTAATAAGTAGGGAACTCTATCACATGATAGTGCAATAGGTCTTTGATCCTGCCTAGTGGTTTTAGACTGATCTGAGGTAGAAAAGGACAGCCAAAGTTGAGTGAGGAAATAGATTCTAGAACTGAGCATTATCCAACTCTTTCAGCCCAAACAGATAATAATTCCCAGGGGTCCCAGTTGCTACAAGTTAATTTGGAAAGGGTTCAGATCTATTTTGGTGTAGTGCCAACCTCTATCCCCTTACCTACTCAAAAATGAATGAAAAAGAACTCCACTATCTAGAACCAATAGCCTCCTAATTGTTCTTTGAAAATTCTCTCTTTCTCCTGACCCTCTTCTGTGTTCTGTGACTGGAATGCTTTCCTTCCAGGCTTCCTTCAAGACTAAGCTGCCATTTCTTTGCTGAGAGAGGTCTTCCTGGTTCATTCTACTGCTAATCCTTTCCCTCTGAGATTATCTTCCAATCAGTACTTATTTTCTGTTATCTTCCCCATTAGGATCCATTAAGATATGAGCTCCTTGAGAGTAGGGACTACTTCCACCCTTCTTTTTATCCTTACTACTTAAAAAGTTCTTATTGAGATAACAATGATGATAATAATTATGAAGCAGCAGGATCTGGAGTCAAAGGACTGGGGTTCTAATCCCAGTTCTGCCTTACACTAACTGGGCAAACCCTCCAACTTCCTTGAGCCTCAGTTTCCTCATCTGTAAAATAAGGGGGTTAGATAAATTATCTCCAAAATTCCTTACAACTTCAAGGCCATGATACCAGGACATGGATTCAATTCTCAATTCTGTTCCTCCATACCAGTGTGACATTGAGCAATTCTATTTCTGAATCAGTTTCTTCACTATAAAACAAGGAAGTAGAACTAGAGGACTTCTGAGGGCTCTTCCAATTATCTATAAATCTATGACCTTATGATGAAAGACCTCCTTAAAATGAGAAAAGGGTAGCTGATGCATCCAAGGTATTCAGTTGTATATGACTTCCCTACTGCCAAAATTAGGTTTTAGCCTCAACCCCAGAATAATCCCCACTGAGGAAGGCATAACCAGGAGCCAATCATCTATTGTGGAGGTAGGATGGAAAAGACCATTGCTCCAATTTCATTAGATCTTTCATGAGACCATGAACTCCTTAAGAGTAGGAACTATATTTGATTTTCTTTGCCTTCACAGAACTTACCCCAATGCCTGGAACTTAATGTTTATAGATGATTGGCTCCTGGTTATCAGATGAAGGGGCTTGCCACTTTGTATCAGTTCATATAAGTCTTTCCAGGTTTTTTAGAACTTTTCATGTTACTGGCACAATAATATTGCCTTACAACCATATACCATAGCTTGTTCAACCATTCCCCAACAGACGGGCAACTGTTCTGTTTCCCATTCTTTGTCACTACAAAAAGAGTTCCTAAAAATATTTTTGTACAACTAGTTCCTTTCCCCTTATCCCTGATCTCTTTGGGATATAGACTCAATAGTGGTATTGCATCAAAAGGTATGCATAATTTTGTGGCCCTTTGAGCCCTTTCCATACTACTCTCCAGAATGGTTGTACTGTTTCACAGTTCCATCAACAGTGTATTAGTGTTCCAGTTTTCCCACATTCCATTCAACATTTATCATTTTTCTTTTTGGTCATGTTAGCCAATCTGATAGGTTTGAGGTGGTATCTCAGAGTTGTTTTAACTAGCATTTCTCTAACCAAAAGTGATTTGGAACATTTTTTCATATGACTCTGGATATTCTTAGTTTCTTCCTCTGAGAATTACCTGTTCATATCCTTTGACCATTTTCTTTTTCTTTTCTTTTTTTCAAACCCTTTCTAAGGCAGAAGAGTGGTAAGGGCTAGGCAAGGGGCATTAAGTAACTTGCCCAGGGTTACACAGCTAGACTGTTTTTCAACTGGGAGCAAAAGCTATTTCATTTGAAAGCTAAATGTATTAAGCCCAGATCTAGGAGCTTCTTGTGTATACTCCTGGGCCATGGGACTTTGGGGTATAGATTCAGACTTGGGAAATCATAATCCTTAGCTTTTGTTGGCTTTCAAAGACATCATAGTTAATCATGTGGCAGGTCAGAAATTCTCTTTCCACTACTCCTAGAAAGGGCATCCTAGAAACAGAAAGAATCTGGATTTTGTCTCAAGAAACCCTGGTGCTAGGCATGACTATCTCATGAACTAGTTCTGTGATCTGCAACATCTCCTTATCACCCAATGCCTTCAGTTTCCTCATATGAAGAATGGAAGAACTGGGTGAGGAAAGTATTGAAGCAGTTAAGTGGCAAAATGGATAGTCAGAAGAAGCTCTGGATTTGAATCTTACCTCAAACATTTACTAGCTGCTGACCCTGAGAAATTTGACTGCTTAACCTCTGTCTGGTCAGTTTCTTCATCAGTAAAACTGGGATGGCATCTACCTACCACTTGTTATGAGGATCAAATGAGATAATATTTTTAAAGCCCATATAAATTCTAGCTAGTATATTACAGATAGGATACAGCAAGTGTGTGTCATCACCAGGAGAGTATGAAAATTATTAAAGCCAAGACCTTTAATCTGATATCATTTGATTAGACTACTGACTAAATATCAATTAAGGCTTGTCCTACCAGGTCTCAGTTCACCCAGGCTGAGTTTGGCTCTTTTCACTAGTATCTTTCATTCACTTTGCTTAACACCCATACTGGGTGCATTTGTATATAGAAATCTGAAGTTGTGGGTCTTATTAATGGCTCCTTCTTAGATTTGGTGAATTTCTGCTAGGTTACTCCTATTCTTCCTACATTGTTGCTGCTTTCTACCAAATCTTGTTTGCTGGGAGTGCCAAATGGGGTGCTTACAGGTTTCAGTTTAATCTATTTATCAATATCAAATTGCTTACTATTTGAGGGAGATGGGTGGAAAGGGAGAAAGAGAGAGAATGTGGAACTCAAAATGTCAGAAAATGTATGATCAAGATTGATTTTACAGATAAATGGGGAAAAAATTAAGCACTACAGAAAAAAGAACAAAAAGAACAAGAGAAATTGAGACAATGAAATTATCTTGATGTTCTTCCTCCACCATATTCACCTCCCCAATAATCAGGCAACACTCAACTGGGTAGAGAGCATTCAGGCACAAGCAAGTCACCCTCTCCATGCTTGTGGGGGCCCAAGGGTGACTCTGGATGTTTGCTCCACCCTGAAAGATAGAAGTCAGTTTATAAGATATATGACCATTCCTGTTTGGCAACCTCACCTACAGGATTCTTAAAATAGACTATCCTCTCGCTCCCAAAATCTCTCCAACAATATGGCAACAGGAATAGTGCAGGCTTCAGGGAAGAGAGGTGGTAAACTTCTGGGTAAGAGGCCTGCCCCAGAGAGAAATCTCTTTTGGGAAGATACCTCTTAGGAATTTGTGATGATGAGCACCTACTTAGACAAGGCCCTCTTCACCCACCTTCAGTGAGGGGTCAGCAGCTAGTACCAGGCAACAGACAGCTTAAATGGCTCACATAGCAAGTGAGACTGCCAAGAACTCCTTAAATTAGGTGGAAAGAGACTGTGTCTCCACATAGAGGCCCCTATTATATCTACTCTGGCTCTGAAACCATAGGGCAATCTAAAATTAGTCTGGAAACGATTCTTTTTAAAGACTTCTATGACTCTGTGGTTCTAAGTGATAGTAGCCCTTGGGAAGAATAGAGGACTGGGTGTCAACTTGCCTGTCCCACAATCCATGTCCACACAAGCTCCCAGTTTGTCAAAACACACTAGTGTCTGGAGGGTTCAGAACATCAGAGATCACTGTCTAACCCTAGGTAGTCCTTACTAGTCAAATCCCTTCATTTGTCAGTGACCAGACAGTCAAATGAGCAGAGCCCTGAGTCTGGAGTTAGAAAAACAGGATCTGCCTTGAGCAAATTCTTTCTTCCCACTCTTGTAAAGAGGAGAGGTTGAACTAGATCAGCTCTGTGGTTACTTTTATTCTCACATTCCATAATTCACAACCATTTCCTTTTCACCTATTTTTATAGACTCTTTTTGCAAAGTAGTCTCTGGAGAGGAGAGTGGCAAGATGTTTGTGTGACACTAGTATGTTGATCTTTGCTGACTTCCTGGAGTTCTTGCTTGCTATTCGCTTCCAAAAAATGCAAAATGTTCTACCTCAACTTCAAATAATGCTTGGTGGTAAGGAAAGTTGTGACCAGTTAAATATGGTAGAAATAGATCATTCTGTAATTATTAGAGATTTAGAACACTTTCTCATGTGCTTATTGATACTTTTGATTTCTTTATCTGAAAATTGCCTATTCATGTCCCTTGCCCATTTATCAATTGGGAAATTGCTTGATTTTTTTATACAATTGATTTAGCTCCTTGTATATTTGAGTAATTAGACCTCTGTCAGAATTTTTTGTTATAAAGATTTTTTCCCAGTTTGTTGTTTCCCTTCTGATTTTGGTTGCATTGTTTTTGTTTGTACACAAACATTTTAATTTAATATAATCAAAATTATTAATTTTATATTTTGTAATTTTCTCTAACTCTTGCTTGGTTTTAAAATCTTTCCTTTCCCAGAGATCTGACAGGTATACTATTCTGTGTTCATCTAATTTATTTACAGTTTCCTTCTTTATATTCAAGTCATTCACCCATTCTGAATTTATCTTGGTGTAGGGTGTGAGATGTTGATCTAAACCTAATCTCTCCCATATTGTTTTCCAATTTTCCCAACACTTTTTGTCAAATAGTGGGTTTTTGTCCCAAAAGTTGGGCTCTTTGGGTTTATCATACACTGTCTTGCTGACATCACTTACCCCAAGTCTATTCCACTGATCCTCCCTTCTATATCTTAGCCAGTACCATATTGTTTTGATGACTGCTGCTTTATAGTATAGCTTAATATCTGGTACTGCTAAGCCACCTTCCTTCATGTTTTTTTCATTATTTCCCTTGATATTCTTGATCTTTTGTTCTTCCAAATAAACTTTTTTATAGTTTTTTCTAATGCAATAAAAAAGGTTTTTGGTAGTTTGATAGGTATGGCACTAAATAAGTAAATTAATTTGGGTAGAATGGTCATTTTTATTATGTTAGCTCATCCTACCCATGAGCAATCAATGTTTTTCCAATTGTTTAGATCTAGTTTTACTTGTTTGGAAAGTGTTTTGTAGTTATGTTCATATAATTGCTGTGTTTGTTTTGGTAGATAGATTCCTAAGTATTTTATATTGTCTAGGGTGATTTAATGGTGTTTCTCTTTCTACTTCTTGCTTCTCTAGTGTGTTGGAAAAGTATAGAAATGCTGATGATTTATGTGCATTTATTTTGTATCCTGCAACTGTGCTAAAGTTGTTGATTATTTCTACTAGCTTTTTATTTGATTCTCTAGGATTTTTTAAGTAGACCATCATATCATCTGCAAAGAGCGATAGCTTAGTCTCCTCATTGCCTATTTTCAAATGAAAACAACTCTGAGGTACCACCTCACACCTAGCAGACTGGCTAAAATGATAGCAGGGGAGAGTAATGAATGTTGGAGGGGATGTGGCAAAATTGGGACGTTAATGCACTGCTGGTGGAGTTGTGAACTGATCCAACCATTCTGGATGGCAATTTGGAACTATGCCCAAAGAGCAATAAAAGAATGCCTGCCCTTTGATCCAGCCATACCATTGCTGGGATTGTACCCCAAAAAGATCATAAACAGACTTGCACAAATATATTTATAGCTGCGCTCTTTGTGGTGGCAAAAAACTGGAAAGCAAGGGTATGCCCTTCAATTGGGAAATGGCTGAACAAATTGTGGTATATGTTGGTGATGGAATACTATTGTGTTTAAAGGAATAATAAACTGGAGGAATTCCATGTGAACTGGAAAGACCTCCAGGAAGTGATGCAAAGTGAAAGGAGCAGAGCCAAAAGAACATTGTACACAGAGACTGATACACTGTGGTAAAATCGAATGTAATGGACTTCTGTACTAGCAGCAATGCAATGTCCCAAGACAATTCTGAGGGATTTATGGTAAAGAACACTACCCACATTCAGAGGAAGAACTACAGGAGTGGAAACACAGAAGAAAAACGACTGCTTGGACACTTGGGTTGATGAGGACATGATTGGGGATGTAGACCCAAAAAGACCACTGTTAATTTTTAAAATTGATGAAGGCTGATATTATGAGGAAAAGTAATATTTTAATTACCATGGCCATGTTGGTAAAAATATATAAGAACACACCTGACTCTTTCAAAAATACCGCCAGTCCATGTCTCCTTCCATCTTGTCTCCTTCGTCCCAGAGTGGGCCTCAAGTAGCAAAGGGGAAGTCAAACGCCACTTTCCAATATTTAAAGACAGCAGGCTTTACCTTGAAGTCATCATCCAAAACAGGAAACCCGTTGGACCATTAGAAAATGTAGTTTCAAAGTCCCCCACATGTCCACAGGAAGTTTTTCAAATACTATATATCTTGAGGCTTAATACTTCTAAATAGAGCCCCAGTAAATTTTAAATAACACACCACACCAATGTAACCATCAATATATATAAATAAGTCTTGACTATGGGGGTGGGGTGGGGCGGAGTTGAGGGGTTGGTGAAGGGTAAAGTAAAAACATGAATTATGTAACCATGGAAAATTTTTCTAAAAATTAAAAATTAAAAAAAAAAAAGAAATTGATCATTCTGGAAGGTTTCTGTGGCCCGCTGGAGAGGGAAGAGAAGGACATTTAATCCAATCCCTTAATTTTATAGATGAAGAAATTGAGGCTGGGGAGGTTAAATGACTTACCAAAAGTCACACAAGAATAAATTGGGGCATCTAGGTGACTCAGTGGATTGAAGGCTAGTCCCAGAGACAGGAGGTCCTGCATTCAAATGTGGCCTCAGACACTTCCTAGTGTGTGACCCTAAGCAAATCATTTAACCCCCATTAACCCTTATCATTCTTCTGTCTGGGAACCAATACACAATATTAACACTAAGACTGAAGGGGAAGAGGAGAAGGAGGAAGAAAAGGAGGGAGGAGATAAGTCTAGGGAAAGGAATCACAAAGAAGCTCACAAAGAAGCTCCATCTGGCATTAGATCCATTTCACCTGGGAGCTCCTCATACACATATCAGTCATACCAAGGTAGCTGAGATCTTTTAAGGCCACATGACATCAGAAAGAGGGATAAGGGGCAGTATTTATCATTATATCATTGGAGAACCATCCAATCCCTATAATTATTCTGAAGAACTCTGGAATGAGGACTTCTCATTGTCAGTTAGAGAAAAGAAGAATTTGGGGTCAGGAAAAAGAAAAAAAATTCTGATAAACTGGCTCTTAAAATAATTCAATCAATTGTATTAAGATACTATTATATGCCACTTTTTGTGCTAGGACCTGGAGATACAAACATAAAGAAAAAGAAAGAATGCTTCTTCTCAAAGATTTTATGATTCTCTTCCACTTGAATATAAAATTCCCCTGAAGTCTAGAGAAGTTAAATGATTTGCATGAGTTTCCATTAATAACTGAACCCAAGACAAGAATTCAAATCTTCTGAGTCCAAGGGCAGATAAGTTTTTCCTACTCCAGCATGCCAGTTTGTTTTAAGAGGAATGGGCTAAAAGAAGGAAAGGGTTATGGTTAGCTTTGACAGAAACAGGTCCCCCAAACCCTTCCATTTTCTAAACTTCTCCGGAAAGAAACTGGAGGGCTCTAAAAAACAAAACCATAGTAGGGGTGGGTCATCTAACTCTGAGACAAGAAGGAACTTGCCTATGGGGACCCAAGAGTATAGCCAGAACTTAAACCCACCTCATATGCAAGAGTGGTATGGGTTGAAATTCAACCTGTCTTAGCATAAAGACATGCCCTGGGAGAAATACTGAAGAGGCAAAGAAAAGAGCCTAAGATCAATGGCTGCAGCCTGCCTCTTTGAGGTGCTGGAATCCACTTGGCTGTCCACTTTTGCAGGAAATACGTGTTCTAGAAAAGGTCTTAAACACATCTAGTCCAGAAGAATACAGAAGGATAAGGAGAGACCATCTTGATCTACCAAACCATCTTCTGATCCCAATCTAAGTCAAGAGAGGGAAGAGTTGGTGCTCTAAGACAGATTGTGATTGACTCTAAGCAGCCGAGCAAATGAGGGCAGACCAAAGGCAGTTAATATTCCATATTCTCTGGAGAGTGCATCATTATTAGCAAGTCTGTAAATGTGGAGACCAAGTCATAGAACTAAAGCAAAGTCCTGGATCTCCAGAGGATAGACAGTGCCACAACCATCAGGATACCTTGGTTTCAGGAGAACATTGTACACAGAGATGGATACATTGTGGCACAATTGAACATAATGAACTTTTCTACTAGCATCAATGCAATGATCCAGGACAATCCAGAGGAACTTAGGAGGGAGAAGGCTATCCAGAGAAAGAATTGTGGGAGTAGAAACACAGAAGAAAAACATATGGTTGACCACATGGTTTGATGGGTATATGATTGTGGGTTCTGGCATTAAATGATTCTTCTATTACAAATATTAATGATATTGAAATAGATTTTGAACAATGATACATGTATAACCCAGTGGAATTGCTTGTCAGCTCTGGGAGGGAGGAGGGAAGAGGGGAGAGAAAGAACATGAATCATGTAACCATGGGAAAATTTCTTAATTAATTAATTAGTTTTCAAAAGAATGTCCTGGTTTCATGCCCCATGAGCTCACCTTCAAATCACTCTCTTCTAATAAGCCTATTATTTTCTATTAATGAAGACCAGGACAAATGGTGGCTCATTCCCTCCTATGAGTCCTTCCCTCTGCAGAGAGCCCCACAGGCTGCTGCCCATTAATAATAGGTTTCTCCTAAACCTATTTAAGACCTATTAACTGAGTTGACTGAGTGCCTGCTCTGAGCCCAGCCCCAGATCAGGCTCTGCAGAGACTAAAATATAGAACTCTTGGAGGGGATCACACATTGCCTATCAAGTCAAGTGTGACTTAAGTGAAATAAGAGCTCAGATCACAGAAACCCTTGGAGAAGAAATTTAACACCAAGGTAACTAGAGATGGGGATCTTGGTGTTATTCTGATCTGATCTTAAGAGTGTCTAGTCCTATCCCAAGATCAGCCAACCTGGCCTAAAATCGCTCATCTTATTCATTAGCCCAAAGGTTGGTGAAGCCACAAGGAGACTCCTCCCCACCCTTATTCATCAGATACAGAGACCATCCAATACAACTTATGCATTTTAAAAATTAAGAAATTGGTTTTTGTTGGTTCCGGGTTAAGATGGCGGCAGAGTAAAAAGCAGCTCTTAACCTCTCCTGACCGAAACATACAGGACTTCTCAAGGCGACATAAAAACAAACCCAGTCGAACGGAGGGACCCCACAACAGGGTGCACCATGGAAGGTACGTGGAATCCAGGCATTTCCATGCTATAAAGGGGTGAAACAGCTCTCACTAAATCGCGGGCTGAGCAACCACCCCACCCCCACCCCCTCCACACACAACACCTGTAGCACTGAGGCCAGCTAAAAAGAAATAGAGCAGGTTTGGGGCACCCATCGAGTCATTGGCAGCTCCGGGGCCTGTTCCTGAGAGCAGCAAGATTTGGGACCCCAAAAAGCCAAAGAACGCAGCCAAAATCTGAGCGCGGGCTTAGGGCGCAGAGCGCGGGAGCAGAGCTCAGGCGGGCTCAGAGCTCAGGCGGGCTCAGAGCTCAGGCGGGCTCAGAGCTCAGGCTCCGAGGAGGCGTGGGTGGAGGCAGACACAGCCACAAGCTAAAGCTCTGAAATCCTGAGTGGGGAACCAGCGTGGATGGGTGTACGACTGTGGAAGCAGTGCCCTGAGACTTGTAAAAAAACCTCCAGCAGAGGATCAAGCAAGGGGATCCACCAGGGGGCTTGACCATGGACAGACCCTGAGCGCAAGGATAAACCTGAGAAGCTGCTGGGCTAACAATGGCTACCCAGTCTCAGGTAGTTCAGAAGAGAAAGATTAACAACAAGAAAAAGAAGTCTTTAACACTCGACAACTTTTACACAGAGAAAATCCAGACAACCGAGCAAACAGAGGAGGAGAACAAACAAGCATCTGGACCCTCCTCAAATAAGGAAAACTCCTCACAAGCTATGGAAGAGTTCAAAACTGAGATTTTGAGGAAAATGGAAGAGATCTGGCAAGAAAATAACAGTTTAAAAGGTAGAATCTTGCAACTGGAAAGTGAGGCTCAGAAACCAAATGAACTGATAAGCAAATTGAACACCAGAAATGACAAGATTGAAAAGGAATACCAGAAGCTTATAGCCGAAAACGAGAAGATTATGGCCGAAAACCAGAAGATTATGGCTGAAAACCAAAAGATCATAGCCAAAAACCAAAAGATTATAGCTGAAAACCAGTCCCTAAAGGCTAGAATTGAGCAGCTAGAAGCTAATGATCTCTCAAGACAACAAGAACAAATAAAACAAAGTCAAAAGACTGAAAAAATAGAAGGAAACATGAAATATCTCAATGAGAGAGTGACAGACCAAGAAAACCAGTCTAGAAGAGACAATTTGAGAATAATTGGTCTTCCAGAAAAACCAGAAATTAATAGAAACCTGGACTCCATACTAACAGAAATAATTCAGCAAAATTGCCCTGAAGTCCTACAACAAGAGGGCAATATAGACATTGAAAGGATTCATAGAACACCTGCAACATTCGATCAAGAAAAGACAACACCCAGAAATATAATTGCCAAATTCAAGAGTTTCAAAGCAAAGGAAAGAATCTTACAAGAAGCCAGAAAGAAACAATTCAAATATCAAGGAGCACCAATCAGGATCACACAGGATCTGGCAGCCTCCACGCTAAAAGATTGCAAGGCTTGGAATACGATATTCAGAAAGGCAAGAGAGC
>NC_058132.1:202735043-202752922 GCF_016433145.1 Gracilinanus agilis
TGGCTAAGAGACAGAGGGGAGGATCAGTGGAATAGACTTGGGGTAAATGACATCAGCAAGACAGTGCATGATAAATCCAAAGAGCCCAACTTTGGGACATAAATCCACTATTTGACAAAAACTGCTGGGAAATCTTGAAAACAATATGGGAGAGATTAGGTTTAGATCAACATCTCACACCCTACACCAAGATAAATTCAGAATGGGTGAATGACTTGAATATAAAGAGGGAAACTCTAAATAAGTTAAGTGAACACAGAATAGTATACCTGTCAGATCTCTGGAAAAGGAAAGAATTTAAAACCAAGCAAGAGTTAGAGAAAATTACAAAATGTAAATTAAATGGTTTTGATTATATTAAACTAAAAAGCTTTTGTACAAACAAAAACAATGTAGTCAAAATCAGAAGGGAAACAACAAACTGGGAAAAAATCTTTATAACGAAAAACTCGGACAGGGGTCTAATTACTCAAATATACAAGGAGTTAAAGCAATTGTATAAAAAATCAAGCCATTCCCCAATTGATAAATGGGCAAGAGACATGAATAGGCAATTTTCAGGTAAAGAAATCAAAAGTATCAATAAGCACATGAGAAAGTGTTCCAAATCTCTAATAATTAGAGAAATGCAAATCAAAACAACTCTGAGGTATCACCTCACACCTAGCAGATTGGCTAAAATGAAAGAAGGGGAGAGTAATGAATGCTGGAGGGGATGTAGCAAAATTGGGACATTAATGCATTGCTGGTGGAGCTGTGAACTGATCCAACCATTCTGGCTGGCAATTTGGAACTATGCTCAAAGGGCTATAAAAGACTGCCTGCCCTTTGATCCAGCCATACCATTGCTGGGTTTGTACCCCAAAGAGATCATAGATAAACAGACTTGTACGAAAATATTTATAGCTGTGCTTTTTGTGGTGGCAACAAACTGGAAAATGAGGGTATGGATTTCAATTGGGGAATGGCCGAACAAATTGTGGTTTATGCTGGTGATCGAATACTATTGTGCTAAAAGGAATAACAAACTGGAGAAGTTCCAGGTGAACTGGAAAGACCTCCAGGAACTAATGCAGAGTAAAAGGAGCAGAGCCAGAAGAACATTGTACACAGAGACTGATATACTATGGTAAAATTGAATGTAAGGGACTTCTGTACTAGCAGCAATGCAAAGACCCAGGACAATTCTGAGGGATTTATGGTAAAGAGCACTACCCACATCCAGAGGAAGGACTGCAGGAGAGGAAACATATAAGAAAAACAAATGCTTGAACGCATGGGTTGGGGTGGACATGATTGAGGATGTGGACTCGAAACTACCACACCAATGCAACTACCAACTATTTGGAATTAGGTCTTGATCAAGGACACATGATAAAACCAGTGGAAATGTGTGTCGGCCATGGGTGGGGGGAATGTGGGGGGTGAAGGGGAATGTAGGAGCATGAATCATGTAACCAGATTAAAAATGAATATTAATAAATGTTTAAAATTTAAAAAAAATTAAGAAATTGGCGCCCAAAGAAGTTAAGTTAATGCCCAAGGTAGAACATTGCCAAGGCAAATTTTGAACCCAGAACTTCTGCTGGCTTTCAACCTAATATTCATTGTACTGTGCCACGCTGCCCCCTTGGTAGGGTATAAGGCAGAGAGCTAGGATTAGGGACAAGGAAGTTTAATAATTGGCCTGGGGAGCAACACATTTTGGAAAACTAAGGATTCTTTTTAATTTTACTTTTTTATACTCTTATATATGCCTAGAAAATTCTTCCTTCAGGACAATTAAGAAAAGACTAGCATCTAATAGGCAGAAGAAACATGAGGTGCCAATTTTTAACTTAAGGTGGGAAAAGGGCAACTTTCCAGCAGTGCTCAATGATCTGCTCTGAGAATGTCCATGTGGTCAACATAGGAAGCCTTATTCTTTTCATTTCACTGCTGGAAAAATGAAAAGAGGACTGTCAGTAAATATGGAATCCTGGGATGGCAGGGATTTGTATTCTGAGCCCAAGAGAAAAAGTAGGATGGATAGTGGGCTCCCTTCAAATGAAGGGACAGTCTAATCTTTCCCCAAAATCCTGCCCAGCCTCTCCTCCTGCTTCCCTAATGAACCAGTTTAAAAATCTCCCCCACGTTCCCCTCTGGCCTAGCCTTGGCAGGGTAGATGCCAGCAGGGACAAGTGCTTCATTGTCTGCCTTATTATAACAACTGGGATCCCTTGATCTCTGACACAGGGGCCACTAAAGGAAACAAAGAAGGATGTTAAGCCATTGTCAAGGTTACAGCTATCATTAACATTATGACACATTATCCTATTTATCCCTTTGGTTACAGGATGCTTAGCTGTGGAGTGCAAAGGCACAGAATGTTGTCAACAAAATAGGATAAGTTCAGGGTAGACTGGCTAGGTGTGAAACTCAAGGAAAAGACCTTCTAGGTGCCCCCTAGGACATTTTGACTTTCACTGGAAGACAAGGGGAGCCTTATCTAAGATATCTCAAACCTAAGGCTAGAGGCAGAGGAAAGGTGGCCCTGGACTCTGGGTTAACAGAAAAAACTTCACATCTCTAGTGGAATAATCCCACATAGCAACTTATCTTCTGAATGGGCCATCAGACTCAGGTAGGGAAGAGATGATAGGGAATTCCCACCTTGACAGTATAGGAAGGATTGGGTCCAGGCTGTTAAAGTTCACAAAGCAATTTCCCACCAATTCCTGGGAATGGGCCATGTTCTTAAGTGGAGACAGGGATTCTCCTCCTTGAGGTCTGAAGGGGCACAGGGAAGAAAAATAACTCCCAAGTGCCTCTGGATTTCCCTTTTCAACCATTAAGTGCTTATTTCTATGGTGTCTTCCCCATTAAGAACTACTACGATATGAGCTCCTTGAGAGTAGGGACTGTTTTTATCCTTACTAATTAACAAATTCTTATTGAGATGAAGATGATGATTTGGTGATGTTGATGTTGTTGATGATAATGATGATGATGATGACTACTGATGATGATAAAGTAGGATCTGGAGTCCAAGGTTTGGGGTTCAAATGCTCTGCTACTCAGTACCAGAGTGACCTTGAACAAATCTGTTTCTGGATCTGTTTCCTCACTATAAAACAAGGAAGTTGAACTGAAGGACTACTATGGTCTTTTTCAGCTCTGAATTTATGACCTTATGATCAATGTTCTCTTTGAAATGATAAAAGGGAAACTGATGCCCCCAAAGTACTCAGCTGGAAATGGCTTTCCAAATGCCAAAGTTAGGTTACAGCCTCAGCCCCATAGAGGAAGGAAGGGATCATGGAAGCCTGGAAGAGGTGAAGTCCATACTTTCCAGACTAACTGGAAGGCACTGCCACCTTCTGAGGATTTGAACTGGGAGAGTAGGGAGTTAGAGGCTGCTCTACCTCCCACATCTTGGGTTCTTCTTACAGATATCTCATCAGTGCCCTAATGCCATTCTCAGAGAAGTTGCTGTACCAGTTTCTCACCATTTTTACGCTGTTTATGCTGATCTTCTATTGTGGATTCCTAGTGAGTGAGTATCAGCTCCCCTCCTTCCCTAGGTCTCGCCTTCTTATTCTCCCAACTCCATGAAAGCCACATATTCTCACTACCTTCTGAATGAGAAGAGGGAGTATTCAGACCACAACTTGGAAGAGCTTCACAGGCTGTCTTCTGCCTTCTCCGCCAGGTCTGCTTTGGCCCCCCGACCCTCCTCCTCCACAGCTTAAAATCTGGTACTGCTGGACCTCCTTCCTTTACATTTTCTTATTACTTCTTTTGATATTCTTGATTGTTTGTTCTTCCAAAAGAATTTTGTTAATATTTTTTCTAGCTCAATAAAATATTTTTTGGTTATTTGATTGGAATGACATTGAACAAATACATTATTTTAGGTAGGATTTTTATTTTAATTATATTGGCTCTGACCATCCATGAACAATTAATATTTCCCCTATTGTTTAGATCTGACTTGATTTGTGTAAAAAAAAGTGTTTTATAATTATGTTCATGTAGTTACAATGTTTGTTTTGGCAATATATACTCCCAGATATTTTATTCTATGGTTAACTTATCTAAGTTAACTAGATGATTTCTAACTCTGACATTCTGTCAGAGAAAACTTTGGTTTCCCACCTCCTCCTCCACAAAGGATCAAATACTTCATTGTATTGGGTTATTGCTAAATCTTATGATAAGGGGATCCTAGAAAAAAAGATAATCTCTGCTAGCTACTAATCCAATCTTCCTGATGCCAACCTTGTATTTACAGGCTACTTTGTCCTGAGCAAGTACTATTTCTTCTGTACAACCAGCTACCAGATCATCCAAAAGAGTAAGGTGTGTGATGAGCAAAAGAATTGTATCTTTGGAGAAGATGAGCAGGATTGCGTGAGGAGTTTCTCCAATTATAAAAACATGCCCCTGATAGGAGGTGAGTGTCTAGCAGGTGGTCAGAACAAGAATTGGTTACTAATCTTGAAGCCAAGGACATTAAGGGATGTGAAAAGTAGGCATAATGAAAAGTTGAATTAAGTTAGGGAACATACTTTAGTGACCTTTGGGATTGGCTCAATGAACCTCCTTCAGTAGTTAGACATTAAGGATATTGAAACTAAGATAAATGGGTTCCAACTTTGGTTCTACCACAATTTCTAGCTACATTACCCTAGGCAAGTCACAAGCCTCTCTCAGTCTATTTCCTTGTCTGTAATATGAAGGTAAATGATACTTGCACAAAGTTATTGCCTTGGAACCTCAAAAGCACAATTAAAATATGAGCAGTTAGTATCGTTCTTATTATCTGACCTTTGGAATGTTCCCATTTACTCTAGGAATCTACCAGTCTGGAGAGAGCACTGGGCTTGGAATCAGAAAGACTTATTTTCCTGAATTCAAATCGGACCTCAGATACTACCTAACTCTATGATTCTGGGCAAGTCACTTGACCACTCTCAACTTTCTAGCTGTTTGACCCTGGGCAAGTGACCTTGTCACTTAAGTCCAATTGCCTAACACCAACTGCTCTTCTGCCTTGGAACTGATACTTGATTTCAAATTGAAGGCAGGAAGTTAGGGTTTAAAAAAAAGAAATTTAAAGTGTTATGTAAATGTCAGTCAGCTAACAAGCATTTATTAAGCACTCACTGTGTACCAGGCACCATGCTAAGTGCAAGAAATAAAAAGAAAGGGGGAACAGTCCCTTCCCTCAAGAAGCCCATCTTCTAATTGGGCAGAAAACAAACAGAGGAGATGGAAATTCATTTCAAAGGGATGATGTGGTGGCAGGGGACAAGAGGGTAAACTGGGAAAAGTCTCCTCCAGACCCTAGAATTTGAGTTGTCTGGAGGTTAGTGGAATTTTGAAGAGACCTTGGGCCCAGCTAGTTAAAACCAAATAGACTGGCCTTCTTGTTGTTCCTGAGATTGCAGAATTCACCCCTTCACTAATGTTCTCCTCACCTTACTTCTCTCTCATACCCCTAAGCTGCACTCTCTTTGATCCCTTCCCAGAAGAAGAGATGAGGTGAAGCTAGTCTCAGAGTATCTTGGGGCATTAGGAGAGAGAAGTCCAGGTAAGTCCAGGAGAGTGACTTACTTCTCACAGCCTGACCCAAGTCTCTCCTTTCCTAGTCCGGCTCTCCAAGGACAGGTCCACTCTACTGGTGTTACACAGACAGACACAACTCTGGTTCTCAGTCTGTTTTGACAACTTTCAACAAGCCTGGGCTGAAATTGCCTGCTCTGAGATGGGCTTTAACAGGTACTTTTTGTCTCCTTTCAAGACCTTTATTTCTTCTCTCTTCATCTTTTGCACCTCTTTGACCCCTTGCCTTGCCTCTCCTTTTTTCCTCTATCTCCTTTACTTGCCTTTCCTCCCTTTGCTGGCAGCCAAAGCCCTTTGGAGTCAAATAACCCTTTCAATGGGCCTTAATTTTACTAGGATGTTTTAGTCCTATCTAACTCTTCCAGACCTGCTCAGATTATCTAAAACTGGCTGCAAAATCCTGAGTTACGGACTTTGTAGTGGACCAAACACTGGCCTGGTCATCTGCAGTCTTGACACCTGAGAGACTCCTAGTTCTAACACTAACTAGCAAAGTGACCTTGGCAAAAACCATCACACTTTTATAGCATTCCTCTATGTCTTCATTTGTAAAATGAGGATATTGGTCTAGATGACCTCTAAGGCCCTTTCCACTTCTAAATCTATGATCTTATTATCCTTCTCTCTAGGTCTTAGTTCTCTCATTGATGAAATGAAACGAGTTAGACTAGAGGTTCCTTCTGTCTCCAATACTCAATAATTTTATTTTTCTAATGCAATGCATCTATTTGGAATAGATGGACATGGGGGCATCTCTGTTCATTTCCAATGTGGGATAACCTTCCCAGTTTTTCCACAATGTTAAGATGCTAGACAAAATCTCTTTACTGCTTTCTTCTCCAGTAGAGCACAGACACTGCAAGGGAATATAGTGAGGGAGAGAGGACCTAGATGCAGCTAGAAAAGGAAATGGAGTTGAAAGGTGAGGAAAGGCATTATAAAGATAAACAAATCCTAATATGATAGGATGTGATAGTGTGATAGAATGTGATAGAAGGAATAGGACGTTCTTTGAGAAAAACCATCCCCAGCACTTCAAGATGAATAAACATTTACTGAGGGCCTGCTAGGCGCTGTCCAAGGTACAAAACATTAGTTAGGATTATTGTTTTTGATCTGAAAGCCACATGCCCCCACCCTACTCTCAACTTGGCTGCATTTTAACCAGAGTGGAATGCAATACCTGAGGCCATTACCTCCATCCACTCCTTCCCAAGGAACAGAGGCAGTGACCAGAATGTGGTTTTACTAAACCCATACCATAATGAAGATCCAGAGATAGCACTACCAACACACTCACAACACACCCCAAACACCATCTATTCCCCTCCGATATTCTACATCATTCAGGGCCTACATATACCAACTGGGAGAGGTAGAACTAGATCCCCATTGTCACTCTCTAAGCTCCTACTCAGTTAACATCTGGCATTTCCCAGGTCCAAAACGAATCCAGTTTTCCAAGCTGTGAGGATTCGCTCAAAGCAGCAGTTTCCTGTCAGTCATATCACAGCCTTAGACCAGAAGCTTCACGTGTGGGATTTCTCAAGGTAAGTGAGAGGCATCTTCAAGCCTTCAAAGAGTCAAGCAGTGGTCACTTGTGGCAGGGGCTATTATACAGCTTAATTAAGAGGAATTTAATCTAGATACCAGGAAGACCTGGCTGGATCAACCAAATTACTCAATCCTGGGAGGTTGTGGAATCATGTTACTAAGAGATTTTTTTTAAATGACATCTACCCATCCATATAAAATAGGTAATGTGCTGTTTTGCCTGAAGATAGCTGACCTTCATTCATCAACTGAAAATTACACATTTTCTAACTGCCTCATGGTCCTTACTAAATCCCATAAATCTTCTATTTTGCTTGTTCAGTTCTAGTAATTCATTATCTTAGGCAGCCCTGCCCAGTAGCCCAGACCCACAAATAGGGGCCTCTTCAGTATTCTAAGATCTCAAAGAAAAAATATTCTGAAACTTTGATCAGACATCAATTACCAGAATCACAGAATCTTGGATTGGAAAAGGAAGCCAGAGGCCGTTTGGTACAACCCATACCTGACCAAAAATCCCCACTATACCATCCCAAATAAGAGGCCTTCCAACTATTCATCTTCCAAAGCAACCCATACCTAGATAGCTCTAATTGCTAGAATTTAAGCAGAGCCCAAATCTACCTCCCTGAAAAGGAAACCATATGCATATAGAACCATTCCAAGACAGGCAGACATATGTACTAGTTCTGACCATAGCACAGGGATATATACCCCTATTCTCTCTGTCTCTGTCTTTCTCTCCCTCTTCCTTCCAACCCTGTCTCTGTCTATCTCTCTTCTCTGTCTTTATCCTCTGTCCCTCTCCTCCATATTTCTATGTCTGTCTCTTCTCTTCCTCTTTCCATCCTTCTAGCTGTCTCTCTCTCTCTCTCTCTCTCTCTCTCTCTCTGTGTGTGTGTGTGTGTGTGTGTGTGTCCATCACTCCTGCTCTGTCTTTCTCTATATCTCTCTTTCCCATCTCTGTCTCCTCTTCCTCCTTCCCTCCCTTTGTCTCTCACTGTCTCTGCCTCTCTCTGTCTGTTTCTCTTTCTTCTCATTCTTCCTTCCCTCTATGTCTCTGTCTCTCCTCTCTTTATCTCTCTCTGTTTCTATTTGTTTCCCTCTCTGCCCATCCTTCTCTCCTCTTCTTTCTCATTCTCTCCCTCCATCTCTGTCTCTATCTCATACGCATCATACACACTCACTTATACTGACCTATGCTTAACAGGATTATTGAAAATGAGTCTTGTTACTGCCTCCGTTTTTTAGTTGTTATTCAATGGGTTGTATATATGCCTCTCTCCTCTCCTAGGATCAAATTTTAAAGAAGCAAAAGATGATAGTAGACTAGTCATTCACATAGTAGACTAGTCATTCACATTAAGTACCATTTTAAAAAGGCATATGTAGGGGCAGCTAGGTGGCTCAGGCCTGGAGAAACAAGAGGTCGTGGGTTCAATCTTTGCCTAAAGACACTTCCTAGCTGTTTGACTCTGGGAAAGTCATTTTGCCCCAGTTGCCTAGCCCTTAGTGTTCTTCTGTCTTCGAACCAATACTTACTAATGATTCTCAGACACAAGATAGTTTAAAAAGATTCATATGTTCACCTTCCTTTTTGTAACTTAGGGAGCATCCTATGGTTCTGCCTTCCTCCTCCTTATTACCAGTAGTTTAATTGGCATATTATGAGGGTAATTTCTTATAGGATTAGGCTCACCAAAAATCGAGTTCAAAGTATCTTAGGATTATACTTTAGAGCTGATGAACTTCAGGCAGCATCCTCTCTACATAAGGAAATGAGTCCCAGAGAGGTTAAATGGAATTCTTCCAAGTAAAATTATCACGATGAAGAGAGATTAAATCCATTCTGCAGCATGGTATAAGGGAGAGAATCCTTTGCCTGGGTTTGGAATCAGCACACCTGGGTTTCAATTCTGGATCTTTTGTTATTACCTGTGAGAACTTGCACAAGTCACTTAACTTTATCTTTACTCAACTTTCAAATGAGGAGGTTGGACTTAATGGCTCCTAAGATCCCTCCATGTGCTAAGTCTATACTTCTATGCCCAGAGGACAAAACTAAGTAAAAACTGCAGAAAGGCAGGAGCATTTTGGCTTTTTCTAAGGAAACATTTTGTAACAGCTATCCAAGAGTAGGAGGAGCTGCCTTGGAAAGGGGTGAATTTATCCATCACTGGAAGTTTGTAGGGAAAATCTAAAGAACTTTTTACTGGGGATGATACAGTCATGTATTAGCCTGAATGGTCTCTGGGATCACTTCCAATATGAGATCCTCTCAGGGTCTGAAGGGACTAAACCTAACAGAGCCTGGAAGCCTAGACTTCTACACCTGGCCTGGCAAGGCACAAAAGTCAATCCCACCTGTATATTTGCATTTTCTAGGCCCTGCCTCTCAATGGCCCTGGTTGCCCTTCACTGCACTGGTGAGTATGATCACCTCTCTTTAAGGAGTCAGAAGAAGAAAAATTTAAGTCATGACTTGCTAAAGGAAAAGTGAGAGTATTCTATTTTTTCCATTCTCAGTTCTCTCACAATTCTAACTTTGTTTCTTTGGGATTCGGGATTTGACAGGCAAGGTTTCTCTGCATGCTTCATGCTAAGTACTCCAGTAAGTACTCCACATCCCAAGTTCAGGAAAGGCTGGTGGGGAGTTTTAGAGGCTGAGGAGGGCACAGTGAGGCTCACAGGCCAGCACCAGACACATCTTCATTGCTCCTATCAACTTGCAGTTACCCAGGGTTAGATTCAAATTCAAGTTTGACCAGCATTTAAGCCTATTATGTGCAAGGTGCCTGGGATAGATACAAAGACAAAAAATAACCTTCTCTCCCTGCCCTTGAAGAAATTCTATTCCACTGGATTATCCACATTCCATTCATGGAATTATTTTAAATACGAACAATATGTTAAAGCACTTAACATAGTGCCTCACACATAGTAGAAGCTATAGAAATGTTAGTGTTGATGATGGTGGTAGTGATGATGATGATGATGATGATGATGATGATGATGATGATGATGATGATGTTAGACACCACAAATGGAGTATAAGACATATTCCAGGCACTCCAGTTCTTATAAGGTATTTGAGGAAATAGGACAGATAAAGTTAGATTTTTTTTTTCATTATAAGGCAGCATATACTAAGTGGCTAGTGAAGTAAATGGTTCAGGGCTACAGAAGAAGGAAAAATAACTGCTGGAGAATTAGGAAAACTCTACAGGGACTGGAACTTGAATTAGTCCTTAAAGGATGAGCAAGACTAGGTAAGTAACCTAACGGTTGGAAGCCATTTCAACTCCTTGGAACACCCAAGAGCAAAGCTCACTGGGGATGAGGAGAATGGCCAGAGCAAGGGAGAAAAGTGGAGACAGATCCTGAAGAGCTTTGAATGCCAGGTAAAGGAGTTTGGAAATTCATCCATAGATACTAGGGAGCACTAGAACTCCCTACTATGGGGAATTGAAGAGCCAGAGACCAATCTGTACTTTAGGACACTGAAGCTGGCCAGGGAATTAAGATGAGTTAGAGGAAGAAGATGTGGAGAGACAAGTTTGGAGGTTAGTGAAATAGCTTCAGGGTGCAGTGATGAACTTCTGAACTTGGAACTAGGGTGGCAATTGTAGGAATGGAAGAGAGAGGACAAATGGGAGACTCATGATAAAGGACAGCTCTAGAGAAGCTAGTGATTGACTAGCTATTAGAAAAGAGGAAGAATGTTTGGGGACCAAGAAGGAGCATGTATTCATATTGAGAAGCAGTAGGAGCTAAGTCCTATCTATACTAGGGTGCAGGTTTACACTCATCAGTACATCTGTGGTACAATGAAAAATGTGCTGAATTTGGAGTCACAGACATGGGTTTGGTCACTTCATCTCAATAGGCCTCAGCTTCCTCAACTGTACAATGGGTGGATGTGGGGGGAGTAAGGAAGGAAAATGGGTTGGCAGTGGGAAGAGGATGCACTAGGATGATCTCTCAGGTCCTTTCTACCTCCAGTTTGATGATGATATGTTTTATCCTTCTTCTCCCTTTCTCCTCTGGACCTTTACTGGGTGGATACAGACTGTGGAAGGAATCCGTATGGTTCCAAGGTGGTCGGCGGTGAAAGTTCTATGAAGAACTGGCCCTGGCAGGTCAGCATTCAGTACAAGAAGATTCATGTCTGTGGTGGCTCCATCCTTGATCACTACTGGATCCTAACTGCTTCCCACTGCTTCAGGTAAGGCCCCATCTGCTTCCAAAATTCAGGGCTCCTTGCTCTTCAGTTAGGGTTCTGCCTTCCTTCTCTGTCCTCCAATATCTAGTAATATTATTGTCAAGGAAGGATCATCTCCTCAGAGTAGCAAACCAACCCAGATCTATTCAATTTGACTCAGTGTTTGTAAAATATTTACTGTATGCAGGGAACTATTCTAAACATTGTGGGGAGATGAAATTTTAGATAAAACATGGTCCTTGCTCTCATGAAACTTCCAATCTAGTAGCAGGATATGACTCAGACACAAATAACTTTGATGTGAAGTGGCATCACCTGTCATGTCTTGGCCCTGCTTAAAACTTCCTGTGATACCTTGAGACCCTGAATATTCATGAGGTCCCTTATAGGACAGGACTGGGCATATTCCAGGTTTCCCTTCAATATATTGATGATAAAACATCTGGGAAAAATCAAGGAGGATGTACCACAGAGTGGGGATTCTGGAGATGGGTTAATTCCCCCAGGGCTGTGTATGTATGTGTATGTATGTGAACAAAAGGAAATTGTACATGGAAGGAAATAAGGATTCTCAGAGGCTATGATGAAGGCAGAGTGCATTCCAAGCATGGAGGAAATTCCTTGAAGGTTTTTCCTGCCTTTCCCATGCTACAATATATTCTACCCTAATTTATCTAATACTTATTTGTGCCTTTCTTATTCACACACACACACACACACACACACACACACACACACACACACACACTGTTAGCTCCTTAAAGACAGGCACTGAGTCTAATGTGCATTTCCCATACCACTAAACCCAGGCCACTGCACAAAGAAGGTGCCCAATAAATGTACAATGAATTAAGTAGATGCTCTATGTGTAGCACCAGCACCATTCATAATCTCAGGAAAGCCAATCTCCTTTGGGTAAAAATCAGCTTCTCCCATCAGGACAAAATCTATGGCAGGGTAGCTCACTCCCTTCCTAGAACTAGATAGTCAGTTTATCTTGCCTGAGGCAAGTGGCACCCTCTGAAGCTGCTGAGAAAGCTGCCTGGGAATAGGAGGAGTGAGAGCTAGGAGAAGCTGACCTGGGAATGTAGCCACCATTTTCCCATCTGGGAGCTTTCTATTTTCTTGTCAGTTAACTAGGTGCTAGATCAGTTGTTCTGACACTGTTGAAGGATTGGCTGCCAGTAGTAACCTTAGCATTCTCTGAGTTATAGATTCTTGGGGCAAAGTTCTGCTCACCCTGCCAAGGACTTGCAATGACGCTCCCACTCTTGCTACACTTGTGCCCCCTTTCCCTCCTCCCAGGTACCCAACCTGAGGCAGTCAGAATTCCCCTGACTCCTGCTCTTTCCTATTCTCAGAAGACAATCTTCTATCGTGTCCTTCTGGAAAGTAAAGGTCGGCTCTCGTTTCCTGTATGCCAGGACTCCATACTTGGACCTAGACAAAATCTTTATTGTCGAGCGCAACATTTTTAACTTCAAAAAGAATGACTTGGCCCTGATCAAGCTGAAAAGGCCTCTTGTTATGTCAGGTAAGACCCAGGACCTGAGAAATGGGCTTAGAGAAAAGAGAATCACCAAGTATAAGGAACAGTATGCCTAGTCCAAATTCAGCTCTACTCAACCCCCTTCAGTCACAGATGCTGGAGCTTTAAAAAAAAACTCAAGAGACCACCTGGTCTAGCCTCCTGCCTTCAGGCAGTAAAGTAGTATCCCTGTTTGACAAAGAACCAACTGAGGCCTGAAGGGTATGAGTGACTCCCACAAGTGCCAAAGGACTCAGTTCCCTACTGGAGGATCCCAGGTTGCTGTTCCCATTAGTAGATGCAGCCCTGAATTTGAGGTTGCTCATTCTGTGGGTAAAATCTCTATTCATCAGGTTCAGAACTCCTCCTCCCTCATTCAGGATGCCTACAATGTCTCTGGTCCCACCTAACTCTGATCTGCCTCTCAGTTTGGTGAGGAGGGAAAAACCTCAAATTATTTCCCTGCTATAGGAAGAAAGATGTACAAAAAGCATGGCAAATGGGAATTTCAACCCCATATAAGTTCCTCTGAAGGACTTTAGTGAACCTTGGGGTGGTTCCTAGAGATAAAAAAGGGGGACCGAACCGTTTCCTTTTAATCCAGAAAGATTTAGACCTTCACTGGTTTCAGGGATTGGCAATTATCCCAGCAGAACAACAGCACAAGCTAAATTTTCATAGAATGCTGCAAGGTTTACAGATCACTTTACAAATGTTAGCTCATTTTAGCCTCACAATAACTCTAGGAATAGGTGCTCTTATTATCCCCATTTTACAGAGGAGGAAACTGAAGCAGGTCGAGGTTGATGTTTTGCCCAAGTTGTTATTGTTCAGTCATTTCAGTCCTGTCTGACTCTTGTTGATCTTGTATGGGGTTTTCTTGGCAAAGATACTGAAGTGGTTTGCCATTTCCTTCTCCAGCTTATTTTACAAATGAGGAAAGTGAGGCAAATAGGGTTAAATGGTTTGGGACCTAGTTGGGACTAACACTAAAGAGCTACAAGTAAGCCTGCTGGGAGCCCACAGTCTAAGAGAAAGGTGTCAGACCCAACCAATCCCCAGGCTGCAGAATCAGAATAAAATTGAACTGGGAAATATTTAACAAAATAAATAAAAATACAGTAATATATAGACATTGTTTAGATGTGATTTTCTAAGATAATACATGACCCACAGGCCTCATAGCTGGATTAGTGGCCCCTTTTTCTATTTGAATTTGACACCACAGTCAAGGAGAAAACTAAAAAAGGATAAAGCAGTGAAACAACAGTTGACTACTGAGTATCCTCTGGGTACAAAGGCCTGTGCTGGATGGACACTGTAGGTCATATTGAAGTATAAGTCTCAATCCTGCCCTCAAGGAGCTTGCCAATGCAAAGGCCATGGAAGCATGGCCTGAATCAATGCACAGCACAGGGTCCCATCTCCCTCTTCTCCACTAACTTCAGTAGAGGCCACTGTGGTAAGTAGCAAGTTAACTACCCCCCTACTCTCTCTCTCTCCTCTCTCTCTCTCTCTCTCTCTCTCTCTCTCTCTCTCTCTCTCTCAGCTGTCTTCTCTTTATATCTCTCTCCTTCCTCAAGTTTCTTTGTCTTACTCTTTTTCTTATTCTTTCCACCTCTGCCTCACTCTCCCCTTTGCTTCTTGTCTCTTCCCTGCAGATAGAGTCAGCCCCATCTGTCTGCCATTCTTTGATGAGGAGCTGGCTCCAAGGACTTCACTCTGGATTATAGGCTGGGGTTACAAAAGTGAGACAGAAGGTAATTCTTTGGGCCCTCCTATTAGCAGGACTCTCATAAGTTCTAGAACTAGAGGAAGCTCATCTCCACAAATTGCTTTTATGGACGCCTCAAGAGTGGGGAATGGGGTGAGGAGGGTTGAAAGCCCAAAGAGACTTGCAAACCTTTGCAAGTAGAACCCATTTAGTCCACTATGGAGTGCGTATAGCCTTATAAATATCAAGGGGGATGAAGACAACACAGAGAGAACTCCTTAACAGGAAAGGGTGTAAAACTGAAGTGGGTGACCAAAGGAAGCTATGACCTCCTCTTCTGTAAAGATTTCATTGGGAAAATGGCAATCCTGCCTAAAATATAGAAGCATGGATAAGATGATTTCATAGAATCCCCATTATCCCAAGAAATTTGGACTGAAAAAAAGAAAATTCCCCACATCCCTAAGACAATGGGTGGTCAGTGGGTAGAAATTTGAAGATAAAAATGTATGTTTTTTCTACTTCCCACCCCCAGAAACGTTTCCTGCAATCTTGCAACAGACGAACGTCCAACTCATTGACAGAAATGAGTGCAACAAGGAAGATTCATATTTTGGGACAATTTCTGAGAGTATGCTATGTGCTGGTAGCCCTGATGGCTCCAGTGATGCATGCCAGGTGGGGTGCTTAAAGAAGTGTTACATTTCCTGGAAAATCCCAGTGTTCTAAAACACAGTAGAAAATATCTTGGACATAAAGGAGAAATAGATTTAAATTCTTAACTACAACACTTATGTGTGAGGCCAAGTAAATCCAAGATCAGGGTAGATATCTTAGATGCAGCATGTTATAATGAAAAGAATGCCAGTTCCAGAATCAGAAGATCTGGGTTCTAGGGGCCAGCTGGGTGGCTCAGTGGATTGAGAGCCAGGCCTAGAGACAGGAGATCCTAGGTTCAAATATAGCCTCAGACACCTCCTAGCTGTATGACCCTGGGCAAGTCACTTAATTCCCATTGTCTAGCCCTTACTACTCTTCTGTCTTCAAAACAATACACAGTATCAATTCTAAGACAAAAGGTAAGGGTTTAAAAAAAAAAAGAAGAAGATCTGAGTTCCAATGCAGGCTGTGTCACATGCTATCTATATTACCTTGGGCAGCTCACTGAAATTCTCTGGTCCTTGGTTCCCCAATCTATAAAATGAGAAGTTTGACTCAATTAAACAGGCCTCTAAGGACCTCTAAGGTCTGATCCATAGTCCTAAAATCAAAAGAACACAAAAGCATCAGTGGACTAGACATCACAGTGAGAGCAAAGAGAAGGTAAAAGAAGGATTGTGGTAGAGGAAAATGTTAAAGCACAGGACATTGTAGACAAAGAGGTCAATTACAGATTTCAGATTCTTTGAAGATGTTAGAATTTCCAAGTAGTACCCAAGTGTTTTATGTAACCATCAGGAGAATGGCAATTCAGTGTCACTGAGATGATTGAATGAATGAACAAATGGCATTTACTAAGCACTTACTATGTGCTAAATACTAGAGATAAAAAGAGAAGAGCAAGGCAGTCCCTTCTTTCAAGAATCTCACATCTAATAGTGAGAAACAATGGTTATAGATTTCAGCTAAAAGTCAGGTGGGAAGGACCCATGGTCCTTAGCAGCCAAATAGATGGCACTGCATATTCTTTAGTGATATTTCCATTAAGAAGCTATATCTGTTTCTGCTGTTGGACCATATGATAGTGCCAAAGACTTTGGTGGGGATAAATGTCATAATATTTGAGCAGGTTGATGAACATAGAGGATAAGGGTGTTAAGGTGCCAAACAATTGTGAATTAATATTACTGACATGATCATTATTAGAATGGTAGTCATTTAGACAAAGAAAGGGATGGCAAGACTTAGGGTAAAAAGAGCACCAAAACCATTGAGGAAGGAGGGAAAGTGTCCTAGAAATTGGTCCTAGAGGACATCAGCAAAAATATGGACAGTGTGGTATATAGTAGGATGGCCATAAACATCAGAAGAGTGGGATTTGATGAGTGATGAAGGCCAAGCTGGAGACTGTAAAAGACAGTAAGAGACAAGGAAAATGTTGATATCTCTTGGCTCTGAGAGTAATGAAAGAAAGATTGACCAGCTTTGGAGATGATACATGATTTCATGCAGGTAGTTTGGGGGAGGGTGGGGTTGGAAGGAGACTTTATTCATCCAAAATACTCACAAATGATGCCCCTCAAGTGCCTTTAACAATGACTAGAGAAGTAATTTGCATACTGTGGGAGTTTAATTAATGCCTATCAAATTTACATTGTGTACTCTAACTGAACGGTACAAATCATAAATTCTGGGGAAGTTAGGAGAGTGTCATAGAGTGTAACACGATGTTAGAGTTGGAAGGGACTTTATCGATCACCTGATTCAGCCTCCTTATTTGATAGATGAGATAGCTAAGGCTCAGAGAGGCAAACTCTTATGAAATTACTTACCCAAAGTCATATGACTTGATAAATGGGAGAGCCAAGATTTAAATCTTGATCTTCTGAATCTCAAGTCTAGCCAATTCTCTGTCCACTGGCCACACCATGGCCACTTCCCTTCCATTCTACTTACTACTCAGGGAAGCTTGCATGGAGGAGAGGTTGGTGGGGAGGGGAGGGGCAAGGCTTGCTCTTAGAAGAATGGAGAGAGGATTAGCATAATCAGAGAACAGGAATAGGGGATTCTGGGTTAGAAAAGAAACAGGTATAAAAGCATCTCTGTGGTACTTCTTGTGATTCAGAGAACACAATTTTGCCAAGGCTGGCTGGAGATAAATGTGTAATTTATAACTGGGGAGCAAATGGGCTAACTGGCCCATGTAGGGAGGGATCCAGTCTCTGGACCTCATGGCTAGTAGAGAAAGAAAGTTGGAGCTCTTTAATGAGACCTCAAGAGAATACAGCATGCCTTAATTATGGGAATGCATTAATGCAACCCATCTTATCTTCCTGTAATTCAGAAGTCATCTTCCAAAGAGTTGTTTGCCCAGCCTCAAGGAAGAAAGAAAGGCACCCAGTGAGAATTATAACCTAAACCAAGAGAGTTTGAGCCTTTCCAAGCTTATTCTATATTTTGAGATCCTCGGAGGGCACTGGGGTTGACATTGGTGCCAGTTGAGATAATTTTCCATGACACCTCTCCCTGTCCCACAGATTCTCCAAGTCTCCTAGAGGATCCATTGCATGCCTCATATCAGCCAGCTGGTGGGG
>NC_058132.1:202753226-202769352 GCF_016433145.1 Gracilinanus agilis
TTATTCTATATTTTGAGATCCTCGGAGGGCACTGGGGTTGACATTGGTGCCAGTTGAGATAAGATTTTCCATGACACCTCTCCCTGTCCCACAGATTCTCCAAGTCTCCCAGAGGATCCATTGCATGCCTCATATCAGCCAGCTGGTGGGGAGGGTGAGGAGGAAACTAGAGATAAAAGACTGCTAAACAAAGAATAGGCTGGGACAGGGAGTAGGGAAGACTTTCACAATGCCTACCCTCACTCCCTTCTGTTCTCTTTCAGGGTGACAGTGGTGGGCCTTTGATGTACTTCAGGGGAAAATGGCACATAATAGGCATAGTGAGCTGGGGTATTGGCTGTGGGAATCCCAACTTCCCAGGTGTGTACACCCGTGTCAATTTCTTTCTCGACTGGATCTATCACATCCGGAAGGTAGGTATGCCTGACTCCACGACTCAATACCTTCTAAACTCTTTAACATCTCTCAACTTAGGTCACTATGAAACAAATTCAGCCTTATGAGTAGACAGATTAGGTGGTTGACTATATGAATTCAAAATGTTCCAGAAAGCTTTCCATCCAAAAGCACCTAGTTTATGTCAAAATGTCTACCACTGGAGTTTCATTTCTCTAGCTTTGCCTATGTTAACTACATCTCTCCCTTAATAATAGGTAATGCAATAATTTATGCTTGAATCTGAGAAGAGGTTTTGATTCAAGGGAAAGGGCAAGAAAATAGTAAAGTCTAGAGATGGAGAAGTAAGGAAAGAATGTCAAAGAATTTTAAACTACCTGGAAGAGAGACCTTACATATTAACAACTAAAACTATCCAATATGATAAACATTTATTAAGGACCTACTATGTGCCAGGCATTGTGGTAAATGCTAGGGATATGATTAAATTTTGATTCCTGCCTTCAAAGAGCTTACAAGTTTAATGGGAGGAGAGAACACATAGAAGGAGTCAGGAAAGAGGTGGGGTGGTGGTACCAGGGGGTCTCTTGCTCTATGGATTTGAAACTGAAAGGAGCAGCAAGTACAAAGTGAAAAGGGCTAAAAACATCCAGTTTCTTCCTTCCATAAAGGAAGGCAGTGGGAGGAGTTTGGTACTCCATCCTCCAGTCCTCCAATCAGAGGGGAAAGAAGGCTAAGAGAGGTGATATCAGTCAAGCCAACAGCATGGTGATGAAATAAATAAGAGGAAATAATCTTAATTTGAGAGAGGTATCTTGTTTTCTGGAGGTGAAACCAGGTGGATCAGCAAATATCCCAGAGTCTGGGATAAATCCCAGAATGTCTATTCCAGAGTACAATGACCTACTTTGGGGAGTGGTGGGTTCCTTCTCACTCAGGTCTTTGAGCAAAGGTTGAATAGCTACTTACTGAATACTTGACAAAAAGGATTTATATTCAGGAAGAGGTAGGACTAGACAGCTTCTTAAATACTTTCCAACCATGAGACCCTGTCTTTGAAACTTCCCAAGAATTCTTAGGGAAAACTCTGATGTCCTCAGTACTCATCTCTCTCTCTCTTTCCTTCTCTCACCAGAAATGAAACTTCCTGCTGCTGTGAAGATGCCACTGGAAGCTGTTTTGCTCACCCCTCTTCCCTAACCCTCTCCTCACTACAAGCTCCAGAACTTAGATATTTATAAGAGTTCCCACCCTGAGCAGGATGTCATTTCTCAAAGACTACTTCCTTCAAAGATTTCAAGGCTTTCCTAAAGCATCAGAGGAGCCTATGTTCAAATGTTAAGCCCCAAGGAAGGAAATTCATAGCTACAATCTCAACCACCAACTTCCAGTACTCTCTTCTAGAGGAGAGATACTCCTCTGAACCTAGAAGCCTTTTGAGCCTCTGATTTCCAGAGAACTATACTATCTCAGTATGGGCACAGAGTTGAGACTATTCCCTCTTTTGGACTCCCATCTCCCCTGAAAGGGTAGGAGGGAAGAAAAGAGAGGATCCTTTAGGACTTTGCCACCAAGGCAGTTAGAATATCACCTATTATGACATCCCAGGGCAGATGAGAACATACATACTTACCTGCTGTGGGGCTTGTGGATACTATTACCATCTTCACTGCTTTTACCAGAAAATGCAGTGCCTTTGAGATGCATGGTGGCTGTCATTGTGGTCTGTACTCCTCTAGGACTATTGTTACACTGGGATAACTGGATTACACTCTGGTTCCCCCCATTTCTAAAGTTAACTTTGGTAGGAATTTGAGGACCTAAAAAAGCACCTCTAACTCACCAGAGCCACCTTCATAAGGATCTCAGGTTTGTTGTGATCATGAGTTTAAGAGGATTTTGGTCCAGAATTATAATTTTACCAAGGTTGGAAATTTATGCTGTGTACAGAAAGCCCCTCCACTTGTGCAGATGGGCAGGTGATCAGCAACTTAGAGTCTGAGGAAGTTACCTAAAATATTGAGAAGGTTCATGACTTGCCCATGCTCACATAACTAGTCCATGTCCAAAGTAGGACTCAATCCAGGATCTTCCTAATTCTTTCTGTTCTCCTATATGCCACCTATTCAGGGAGATAATCACAGCATTCAGAATGGCTTTGAGATACAGCCTTCTGGGAGTGGTGGGCTAATAAAACTCAGGTGAACCAGCTACTTACCCATCCAAGAAGGCCTCTCTTGTCATCTCTTCTTCTATGCCCTTCTCCAAGTAGGATTTGGTAGTGGAAAGAAGTCTAAGAATGGGAGTCAAAAGAACTGGATTCTATTCCTGTCTTTACCCTATGACCTTTAATGACTCAATTCACCTGTTGGAATCTACTTTCTTATCTTTTAAATAAGTGAAATGGGTCAGATGATCTTCCACCCTAAACCTTTATTAGACTGACTAAAGGAGATGAATTCTTTTTAGTTTTAGTGAGTTTTAGCTTTCCCTTATAGGGGTTGATCACCAGGACCAATGAGAGCCATCGAGTTGCAGAATGGCATGGAATCCTAAGAATTTCTCAGAGACAAGTCAAAATATCTCTCTTTCTATCTCTGGCCCTTTCATCTCTCTCCCTCCTTCTATTCTCTGTCTCATTCTTTTGACCACATCTCTTACAGATAGAATAGGCCTGTCTTTCCTTTGTTGAGAAGCTGGGTCAAGACACTCCACTTACATGTTGCATATATGGAAACAGGTATAGGAAAAAAAAACAAATGATTTGCCATTAGTCACACAGCTAATCAGCGATAATTCTGGTCTTGACCTAGGGTTTCCCATGGTTCAATCCAAGTGGTTTCCCACTACACCAGTAAAAATTGATTTGACTTGATTAAAACCAGTAAACTTAGTTCAATTGGGAAAACACAGGTTAGTAATATTGGGAGAGTTCCTTAACTTGACAGGGAGAGAGAGGGAGTATTGCTCCCTAGAGTCAACAGTCAATAAACATTTATTAAACACCTACTGTGTGGAAGCATTGTCTTAAGAGCTGGATATAAAAATATTTTTTAAAAACAGTCCTGAAAAAGAGGGGGAGGGGGACAGAGGGAGGGAGGGAGGGAGAGAGAGAGAGAGAGAGAGAGAGAGAGAGAGAGAGAGAGAGAGAGAGAGAGAAAGAGAAAGAGAGAGAGAGAGTAGAGAAAGTAGAGAAACAGATTATAAAAAATGAAAAGATAGTCCATGTCCTCAAGGAGCTTATAATCTAATTGGGGAGGAGGAAGGAAGCTAAAAATTCATAGTGGGAGAGAAGAAAAGCTATCTGGGAAGGGGCCAGGAATAATGGTGAAGTCAAAGAGGTCCCAAGATACTGCAGCAAAGTGAAAAAGGAGATGTCTGGGCTGAGTTTTCTCTGTAAAGGGAGGTTTGAAGTACTTGCCCCACCCTCCAACAGAAAGGTTAAGGGTAATAATGAAGATGAGTCCCAAGGCTAACAAGATCTTATAGGATATTGAAAGATGGTAATTAGACTGGTGACTGGGGTTTGATTGAACCCAGTCTAGGGTGATGATGAATCTTCTCAGGCCTAGAGAGCAAGATGGCTACTCTCTGTCAAAAGCCTGCAGACACTCACTCTGACTCTAGCTGTTCAACATTAACAGATTTATTAACAAAGATAATGTGGATTATTAATAATGTGGATAATGGGTTGAGGGCTCAGAGATTCCCTAACACTAACAGCTCTACCTTTTCCCACTAACCTTACAAAAGGACTCTTCAACCCCCAACAAATGTTGGGGCTACACTTTCTAGAATTCCCAGCTTCCAACATGACAGCAAAGGAAAGTAATAAATGTTGGAGGGGATATGGCAAAATTGGGACATTAATGCATTGCTGGTGGAGTTGTGAATTGATCCAACCATTCTAGATGGCAATTTGGAACTATGCCCAAAGAGTGATAAAAGACTGACTGCCCTTTGATCCAGCCATACCACTGCTGGGTTTATATCCCAGAGAGATCATAGTAGAAAAGATCTGTACAAAAATATTTATAGCTGCACTCTTTGTGGTGGCAAAAAATTGGAAAATGAGGGTATGCCCTTCAATTGGGGAATGACTGAACAAATTTTGGTATCTGTTGGTGATGGAATACTATTGTGCTCAAAGGAATAATGAACTGGAGGAATTCCATGTGAACTGGAATGACCTCCAGGAACTGATGCAGAATGAAACGAGCAGAACCAGGAGAACATTATACACAGAGACTGATACACTGTGGTAAAATCTAATGTACTGTGCTAGCAGCAATGCAATGATCCAGGACAACTCTGAGGTACTTATAAGAACACTACCCACATTCAGAGGAAGAACTGTGGGAGGAGAAACACAGAAAAAAAAAAAGAAAAACAACTGCCTGATCACATGGGTTGATGGGGATATGATTGGGGATTGACTCTGAGGGGAGTGATAGAACATGAACCCTGTAACCATGGGAAAATGTTCTAAATCAATTAAAGATTTCAAAATTAAAAAAAAAATTTCCAGCTCCCTATCTTACTACCTAGGCTAAGCCCATACCAGATAGAGTATTTGATGAATAGAGGCAGCTGGGTAGCTCAGTGGATTAAGAGTCAGGCCTGGAGACAGGAGATCCTAGGTTCAAATCCAGCCTCAGACACGTCCCAGCTGTGTGAACCTGGGCAAGTCACTTAACCCACATTGCCCACCCTTACCACTCTTCCCCCAAGGAGCCAATACACAGAAGTTGAGGGTTTAAAAAAAGAAAGGAAAAAAAGAAAAGCCAGAAATAGCAGTTGAGTCAGGAGATGGTGTTAGCAGTGACCTAGTCACCCTGGTGTTGGCAAAGCCCACCAAGAGAACTCAGCAGTTCAAGTCACTACTAATGCTAGGTTCTCTGGAGAGGTCTTGAGATGTTATTTCAGTGTCTAGGAGCACAGAGGGATCACAGGAATCATACAAGATGGTTTGTATGGATTTTCCACCAGACCAGGGGAGACGGAGCAGCTCAAGAACTGTTGCCTGCTCTATGGGTCTTCCCTCTTTTCCCAGAGCTGGTAACTCCCTCAGAATCCTTCCTCAGGATTCTAAGATCTTCCCCTCTACTTCCTGGTTCCTTGCATTATTCCATCCAACTCTTGTTTCTCCACTCTGGTCTTTTCCCTTTTTTCCCAGATTCCCATCTATCAATGTGTAAGAAATTACATTTAGGTTTTATGCTAAATATGAAAATTCTAAAGTAATATTGTGGTCACCAATTTAAAAATATCACAGCTTAAGTCAAAATGACTTTTAGCAGCTTTATTTACAAAGAGGTGGAAAGAGTGAAAGTGGAAAAATGTAAATAAAGAGACAGAAAGTACTGCCTAGCTACAAAATACTTTAAGTTTAATCCTAATATATCCAGACCATAAATGTGAATCTGAAAGCAAATCTCACCAGAATCCAAAGTCCTGATTAGGAAGCTGAAATCTGAAGAGCCAGGAGATGCTGAGGAACCCACTGAGAACCTTCAGTTCACACAAGGCTAGGACCTCCAAGACTATCACCAGAACTCATGCTAAAGGGAGTGTCCCACCAAAGCACCAACAAGCAGAGAAGGTCTCCTCACCAAAGAACCAAGGAAAGAATCGCTCCACTCACCACTGAAAGCCCATGCAGGATCCAAGGAAAGGATCTCCTCCCCCATTCCAGCTCACCAATGCAGAGAGCATCACTGAATCCTTAAGCTGACCTTTTAAAAGCAGTTTTCTTGACACTTCCTGTTACTCTCCCATTTTCTGGGAACCAATTGCAGTCTTTCAATTTGCCTAGCACTGCCCAAGGCGGGCAATGACCTTTGGAGGTGTGATCTTACTCTAGTAAGTGGCTTGCCAACTTTCTTACTTAGTTAGGGGTACTTTAGTTTTTTATTAACTTAAAAGTTGCTGATTGATAGAAGAGAGTTTGATTCACTCTTCACAGATGGTAAGATTATCCCAATAATGAGCAATACTATAAATACTATACAATGAACAACTGGGAAGGACTTTTCTATTCTCAGCAATACAATGACCCAAGATAATCCCAAAAGACATGATGAAAAATGCTAACTTCCAGAGAAAGATATGGAATCTGAATGAAGATAGGAGACCATTCGTCACTTTGTTTTCTTCACGGGTTTGTGTGTGTGTTTGTGTGTGTGCTTTCTTCCACAAGATGATGAATATGGAAATATGTTTTGTATAATAGCACATGTAGAATCAATACCAAATTGCTTGCTATCTTAAGGTGGGAGGAGAGAAGGGAAGAGAAAAGATGAGAATGTGGAACTCAAAATGTTAGAAAACAAATGCCGAAAGTTGTTTTTACATGAGTGGAGAAAAATAAAAACATTACAGAAGGAGTAAAAAAAAAAAAGAGTAAGAGAAATTGAGATAGTGAGATTACCTTGATATCCTTTCTCCCTACTCACCTCCCCTATACTTAAGCAGCACTCATTTGCGTGAAAAGTATTCAGGCAGGAAAGTCTTTGTAACATCACAAGCAAAGTCACCTTCTCCATGCTTGTGGGGGCCCAAGGGGTGACTCTGGGTATTTGTTCCATTCCCAAAGATAGGAGTCAGGTTACAAGATATATATATGACTGTTCCTGTTTGGCAGCTTCACCTATAGGTTTGTTGTTTGGTTTGGGTTTTTTAGACTAACCCCTCTCTCCCGAACTGTCTCCTGAAATAATACAGCAACAGGAACAGTGTAGGCTTAAGGGAAGAGAGAAGCCAAATTTCTAGGCAAGAGACTTGCCCCAAAGATAAATCTCCTTTGGAACATACCTCTTGGGAATCTGTGATCAACATCTACTTAGAGAAGACCTTCTTCACCTACCTTCAATCTCTGCGGAGTCAGCAGCTAGAACCAGGTAGCAGGAAGTTTACAGTGCCAACATGGTGAGTGAAATTGCTAAGAACTCCTAGAATTAGGTGGAAAGAGACTGTCTCTCCACATAGAATCCCCTAATATATCTAGGTCAATATGCTCTGGACCTAAAGCCATAGGACACTAGAATTAATCTGGAAAAGGTTCCTTTTTGAGACTTCAATGGCTCTGTGGTGCCAAGTGATAGCCCTTAGGAAGAATAGAGGATTGGGTATCAACTTGCCTATCCCACAATCCATATCCAGACAAGCTCCCAGTGTCTCAAGACCCTTGGAATAGTACTTGGAGAGCATCAGAGAACATTGTCTAACCCTAGGTTGTCCTTAACAGTCAAATTCCTTCATTCTCAGTGACCAGAGAGTCTGGTGAATAGAACCATGCATTTGGAGTTAGGAAAACAAGATCTGCCTTGAGCAAGTCCTACCCTCCTTCTCCTATAAAAAGGAGAGCTTGGACCTGTGTTTACTTTCTTTTCTCACATTCTACAATCCATCCCCATTTCCCTTTCACCCATCTCTTTGGCAAAGTATTCTCAGGAGAGGAGGATAGAGGGAATCCCATGGGACAAGATGTTTCTGTGACACCATTGTGTTGATCTTTGCTGACTTTCTTGATTGCCTGCTTGCTATTTTCTCCCAAAAACACAAAATGTTCCACTTCAACTCCAAATCATGCTTGATGGTAAGGAAATTTGATCAGTCGAGTACGGTAGAAATAGATCATTCTAGAAGGCTTCTATGGTCCCTGAGGGAGGGGAAGGAAGGGCATTTAATCCAACCACCTAAGGGAGTTCCTCAATGAGGAAATTGAGGCCTGGGGAGATTAATTATTTTACCTAAGGTCTCAGAAGACCTAAGTGTTACAGGTGGGATTTGAGCCCAGGTCCTCTCACTCCAAAGCCAAAGCTCTTGATATTATCCTATGTGGCCTTAAAGGTTTCAACTTTCTTTCTAAAAAGTAAGGAATGGGAGAGAGAGAGAGAGAGAAACAGAAAGGTGAGAAGGAAGAAGGAGGAGGTAAGTCTAAGAAATAGCATCACAAAAGAGCTCCATCAGGTCCATCCCACCTGGGTGCTCTTCATACACACACCAGTCACTCCAAAGTAGCTGAGGTCCTTTAAGGCCATAGGCCACTGGAGAGAGAGTAGGGGCAGCATTTATATCTGTATAAAACCATCCAATCCCAGAATTACTCTGAAGACATCTTGAGTAAGGATCTCTCACTGTAAGTTATAGAGAAGCAGGAAAAGAAGAAGTTTCCAAAAGTGGCCCCCAAAATCATTCAATCAATTATATTAAGTTCCTATCATGCACCAGATTTTATATTAGATGCCTATGGGAACTTAAGAGTATAGCCAATCAAGATATAGAGATACAACTATAAAGAAAAAGAAAATGCTTCTCTCAAGAAGCTTACATTCTAATAGAGGAGATAACAAGTCTAATCAGAATAAATATAAAGTAGTTAACTATAAGGTGGTTTGGGAGGGACAGCATAAGGTGAAGGAGTACATTCCAGGTAGAGGGGGCAGCTGGCCCAAAGACAAAGCAATTGGAGATGGAGCCTCATGTGCAAAGAAGAAAGAGGCAGTCGTTTTGCTATACAGTATCTCTGAATATGGGAGGGAGAGGAATATAGAATATCCAGTGAGATTGGAAAGATAGGTTGGGGTCAGGATGTAAAAGGCTTTCAAAGCTAAACAGAAGAGTTTCTATTTTATCCTAGAGACAAAAGGAAAACACTGGAGTTGATGGTGTAGGGGGTGACATGGTCAGATCTGTTCCCAGAGAAAATCATTTTGGCAGTTGTATAAGATGAAATAACGTGGGAAGAGACTAGAGGGAGGAAGACCAATTTGGAAGCTGCAGCAATAATCCAGGTGAGAGGTGATGAGGGCCTAAATTAAATTAGGCGCTATGTGATTGGAGAGAAGGAATTAGATGTGAGAGATATTGTGGAGGGAGAAACAGAAAGATTTGCCAACTGACAAGATGACTGGAGATGAAAAAGAGTGAGAAATCAAGGTTAAGGCTAAGCTTCCTTTCACCAAGAGGATGAGGCCTGAGAGAAGGGTACCTTTGACAGAAACAGAGAAATTTAGAAGAGGGAAGGTTTAGGGGGAAACAGGAGTTCAGTTTTGAACACTGAGTTTGAGATCTCCATGGAACATATCCAGGAGGTAGTTGGAGATGAAGGGCCAAAATTCATGGGAGAGACTGGGGCTGAGTATAGATCTGTCCGTCATTTGCTCAGAGATCATAATTAAATTCACAGAAATGGACAGCATTATTAGTTAATGAGTTTCCTGGCACTGGAAGTGTTCAAATAGTGGTTGGATAACTGCCAAGAAGATTGACTTTTATGATTCTCTCCTTCCCTAGTATTATATTCACCAGAAGTCCAGAGAAGGTAAATGACATGCTTGAACTTCCATAAGTAACTATTGGCTGAACTAAGATAAGAACCCAAGACTTCTGACTCTGGGGCCAGGTATGTTTTTCCTACTCCAGAATGCTGAGTTAGGTTTTTGTTTTGTTTTGTTTTGTTTTTTAAACCCTTACCTTCTGTCTTGGAATCAATATTGTATATTGGTTCCAAGGCAGAAGAGCAGTAAGGGCAAGGCCATGGGGTTTAAATGACTTGCCCAGGGTCACACAGCTGGGAAGTGTCTGAGTCCAGATTTGAACCTAGGACCTCCCATCTCTAGGCCTGGCTCTCAATCCACTGAGCTACCCAGCTGCCCCCCTGAGTTGTTTTAAGAGGAATGGACTAGAAGAAAGAAGGGGCTGGGATTAGCTTTGACAGAAACAGGTCCCCCAAACCCTCCTCTTCTAAACTTCTCCAGAGAGAGACTGGAAGGCTCCAGAGAATAAGACCTTAGTAGGGGATGGGTCATCTGACTCAGAAGCAAGAAGCAACTTGCCTATGGAAATTCAAGAGTATAGCCAGAACCTAAACCCACCTCATGTGGGTTTAGCTGAAATTTGGCTGAAATTCAACCTGTCTCAGCATAGAGTTCAGCATTATTAGCAAGTCTGTAATGGGGAAACCAAGAGAGAGAGCTAAAGCAAAAGTCCTGAATCTCCAAAGGGACAGCAGAGCCACAGCCATCAGGACACCCTAGCTTCATGCCTGATGAGCCCACCTCCAAATCACTCTCTTTTAATAAACCTATTATTTCCTATTAATGAAAGCCAGGCTAAATGGTGGCTCATTCCCTCCTGGTGAGTCCCTTCCTCTGCAGAGAACCCCACAGGCTGCTGCCCACTAACAATAGGTTTCTCCTACCCCTATTCAAGAAATATTGACTGAGTTGACTGAGTGCCTACTCTGAGCTTAGCCCCAGATTAGGATCTCCAAGGACACAGAAATAGAAGAGGGTAACCCTCCCTTTGTAGGGGATCACACATTGCCTACTAAGTCAAGTGTGTCTTAAGTGAAATAAGAGCTTAGACCACAGAGACCCTTGGAGAAGAAACCCAATACTAAGCTCCCCAGCTAACAAGAAGAGGAGATCTTGGTGTTATTCTGATCACTGAAGGAAACAAGTGGGCATTAAACCCAGAAAGGAGGGGAAATGAGGGGCACAGTGAATAGAGAGCTAGATCTGGAGAAGGGAAATCTTAGGTTCAAATCTGACCTGATATATCTTAGCTGTGTGAACCTGGGCAAGTCATTGAAGCCCATTTGCCTAGCCCTTATAGCCCTTCCTCCTTAGAACCAATACTTCTTATTGATTCTAAGCAGAAGGTAAATATTTCAAAAGAAACCTGGAATGATCCCAGATTGAGTTTCTTCTCACTAATCAAGGGAGGACTGATTATCAACAGAGCATCAGAGACATCTTAGGAGTATCCAGAGGAGCAATTAGGTAGCACAGTAGATTGAGAACCAAGGTTGGAGATGGGAGGTCCTGGGTTCAAATCTGGCCTCAGACACTTCTTACCTATGTGACCCTGGGCAAGTCACTTAACCCCTATTGCCTAACCCTTACCATTCTTCTGCCTTGGAATCAAAACACAGTATTGATTCTAAGACAGATTTTTTTAAAAGTGTGTCCAGTCCTATCCCAAAATCAGCCACCCTGGGCAGAAGCCTGGCCTAAAATAATCCATCTTACTCATTAGCCCAAAAGCTGGTGAAGTCACAAGGAGACCCCTCCCTACCCTCAATCAGGTTAGAAGAGACCTTAAAGACCACTCAGTACAACTTCTGCATTTTACAGATTAAAGAACTGGATCCCAGAGAGGTTAAGTAACACCTATGGTCACACTGGTAAAAAGATGAAAAGACAAGATTTAAATCCAGGACCTCTGCTGGCTTTCAATCTAGTACTCATTGTACTGTGCCATACTTCCTTCTTTGCAGAGTATAAGGCAGAAAGCCAAGATTAGGGGTAAGGAAGTTTAGTAACTAGCCTGGGGAGCAACACACTTTGAAAAACAAAGAAGGATCCTTTTTTTTTTAAAACCCTTACCTTCTGTTTTAGAATCAATAAGAAGTATTAATTAGTTCCAAGGCAGAAGAGTGGTAAGGGCTAGGCAATGGGGGTTAAGTGACTTGCCCAGGATCACACAGGTAGGAAGTGTCTAAGGCCGGATTTGAACCCAGGATCTCCTATCTCTAGGTCTGGCTCTCAATCTACTGAGCCACCCAGCTGCCCCCAAGGATTCTTTTTTATATCGTTTTTTATACCTGTGCCAAAAAATTCTTCCCTTGGGGCACATAATGATCTATTTTGTGATAAGTCAAATTGCATCATTTAATGAAAGATTCAAAGCATACACAGCACATGAGGTACAGATTTTTAAAGCAAGGAGAAAAGAGGGTATACCTTTACAACAGTGCTTAATGGTCTGGTCTGAGAACATCCATCTAGACAACATAGGAAACCTTACTCTCCTCATTCCACTGATGGGAAAATGAAAAGAGGACTGTCAGTAAATATGGAATCCTGGGACAGTAGGGATTGGTATTCTGAGCCTAAGAGAAAAAGTGGGATGGATAGTGGGCTCCCTTCAAATGAAGGGACAGGCTAATCTTTCCCCCAAATCTTGCCCAGCCTCTCCTCCTGCTTCCCTAATGAACCAGTTTAAAAATCTCCTCCACATTCCCTTCTGGCCTAGCCCTGGCAGGGTAGATGCTAGCAGGGTCAAGTGTTTCACTGTCTGCCCTATTGTAAGAGCCAAGATCCCTTGACCTCTGACTTAGGCAACACAAGAGGAAACAAAAAATGATGTAAAGCCATTGTCAAGATTACATCACTTACCTCATGATACATAATCACCATGCTCCAACCCTTTGGATAAACAGAGATGCTTGACTGTGGGCACCAACAGATTGACATCAACAAGTAGGATGAATGCAGGAACAACTGGCTAAGTGTGATGGGCTAAGCTACAAAACTCAAGGAAAAGATCTTCCAGATACCCCTAAAATATGTTGGTTTTCATTGGAGGACAAGGGAAATCTCATCTAAGACATCTCAGAACTCAGACTAGAGGCAGAGGAAAGATGACCCAAGGCTCTAGTTTAGCAGAAAAACCCTCCAATTTCCTTCAACCTCAGTTTCCTTATCTGTTAAATTAGAGAATTAGAGTAAAAATGACCTCCAAAATTCCTTACAGCTTCAAGACCATGATACTATAACTTGGTTTCATTTCTGAGCTCTGCTACTCAATACAAGTCTGACACTGAGCAAACCTGTTTCTGGATCTGTTTCAACAAGGAAGTTGAACTAGAGGACTTCTAAGGTCTCTTCCAACTCTAAGTCTATGAATGTATAAACAGAGGCCTCCTTGAAACAAGAGAAGGAAAGCTGATGCGCCCAAGGTACACAGATGGAAATGACTTCCAAGCTACCGAAGCTAAGTTTTAGCCTTAACTCCAATTCAATTCCCACTGAGGAACAGATCATAGAAGCCTGGAAGAGGTGAAGTCTACACATTCCAGACTAACTCAAGGACTCTGCCTCCTGCCAAGGATTTGAACTGAGAGGGTAGGGAGTTGGAGGCTCCTCTGCCTCCCACATCCTGGGTTCTTTTTGCAGATATCTCATCAGTGCATATGCCCAAATGGCATCCAACAAACATCTGTGGGCAGCAGTCTCCTGTATTGTGATACTTCTCTTGATCATCGCTGGTGGGATCACACTGAGTAAGTGTCATCTCCCCAACTTCCCTAGGTCCCTCCTTCCTATTCTCCCAACTCCATGAAAGCCCCACATTCTCACTGCCTTCTGAATGAGAGGAGGGAGGATTCAGACCACAACTTGGAAAAGCTTCACTGGCTATCTTCTGCCTTCTGACTACAACATCTCTGATCCCCCTTCAGACTGTCAGCTCAGACTTCCTTCTCAAGAAGGAAGAGGTACTTCAGAGAAGGGATAGGGGAGGGATCCTGAGACCCCTGAACAAGTTTCTCCTTGTTGATATGCATAAAGATTTGCATAAGCCTGTGCTAACATGGACCTTTCTCTTGCTTTGAGGGCCATAAGGAAACTCTCATCCAGTGAAAAGAGTCCATTACTCCTATAATAACTTCAGAATCTCTAAAGGAAGAGAAAAGTTAATTCCATAAACCTTTGCCTTGACAGAGGTTCCCTCAGTTCCTGTAACCATGCCTGTCCACTCCACCTTCCCTTAGGAGACTGAGTGAACTCCAAGAGCTCAGGCTAGATCAACTTTCCTCTCCACTCTCAGATGCCACCCAAAGCCAAGGAATGGATTTGTGGCTTTTGGCACTATCTCTCCCTCCCTTCTGCCTCCATTTTTTTCTCTTTGCCCTGGACCTAACTCCAAAGGTCTTTCTCAGTTATATTTCATTCAATTCTCTACCTCCTTCCCCCCCACACTTAATATCAACATACAATAATATTAATAAGCTGCAATCCTTCTCCCTCTCTTTTAATATTCAATAATATTAATGAGAATAGCTAACATTTATAATGTTGTCAAGGCAAGTAGGGTAATCATCTATTTTTAGGGTAAAGAAATTAGATCTAGAGAGATCACAGTCAATCAAAAATATTTATTAAGTCCCAGGCACTAGAGTAAGTTCTGGGAAGACAAAGAAAGGGTAAAGATAGTCCCTACTTTCAAGAAATTCATAGTCTCATGAAAGATCTAATGGAATTAGAGCAACCATCTAGTCCAGTGATGGCGAACCTTTTAGAGAACAAGTGCCCAAACTGAAACCCTCATGCTACATGTAAGCCCCTTGCCTTACCCCAAACAGGGGAAAGAGGAAGTACTCCCATTGGGCTGCTGGACAGAAGGGCAGGTGATAAAATGTCCTCAAGCATGGTGGAGGGGGGAGAAGAGCAGCCCCCTGTGGCATGCATGCCATAGATTCACCAACAGAAACCTACTCCAACCCATACCCACAATAACATGTCTCACTCATGGTTACCAGGTAAAAAGTGTGTTACCAGAGGGCACACAACAAGCTAGGAATAGCCCATTATTTCTCACTCCCAGGCCAGCATTCCTTAGCTCTCCCTCTTGCCCCTCACACAGATTTAGACATGGAAAATCCAAAATTTAGAGGTCATCTAACCCCTTCCTTATATATATTGGGAGACTGAGGCCCATAATGGGGAAATGACCTTCTCAAAGCCACAAAAGTAATAAAGGTCTGAGCTAGGATTTCCACCTGGTGGAATCCTCTGATTCCCAATCCATTACAATGTCACAAATACCTATAATAGCTACCTCCTAGGTTTTTAGGAATCAAATAATCATCATCATCATGTGTAGAAAGTATTTTGTAAACTTAAAAGACTATTATATAAATTTGGAATATTATTACCTATATCTTCTCTAAATTCCTTCAGGTCTTAAATATTTTCACATGAACAAATTTAATGCTACCTTTAATTAATATCTATTTTTATGGCAATTCTTCTTTGTTCTATAACAAGATAAAAAGGAGGACCCATTTCTTATATTTCTTTTTTTAAAATTTTAATCATTTATTAATATTCATTTTTAACCTGTTTACATACTTTATACCCCTACTTTCCCCTTCACCCCACTCTCTCCCCCCACCCATGGCCGACACACATTTCCACTGGTTTTATCATGTGTCCTTGTTCAGGGCCTATTTCCATATTGTTGTTAGTTGCATTGGTGTGGTAGTTTCGAGTCCACATCCCCAATCATGTCCACCTCAGCCCCTGCATTCAAGCAATTGTTTATCTTCTATGTTTCCTCTCCTGCAGATCTTCCTCTGAATGTGGGTAGCATTCTTTACCATAAATCCCTCAGAGCTGTCTTGTGTCATTGCATTGCTGCTAGTACAGAAGTCCATTATATTCGATTTAACCACAGTGTAACAGTCTCTGTGTACAATGTTCTTCTGGCTCTGCTCCTTTCGCTCTGCATCAGTTCCTGGAGGTCTTTCCAGTTCACCTGGAACTCTTCCAGTTTGTTATTCCTTTGAGCACAATAGTATTCCATCACCAGCATATACCACAGTTTGTTCAGCCATTCCCCAATTGAAGGGCATACCCTCCTTTTCCAGTTCTTTGCCACCACAAAAAGCGCAGCTATAAATATTTTCGTACATGTCTGTTTATCTATGATCTCTTTGGGGTACAAACCCAACAGTGGTATGGCTGGATCAAAGGGCAGGCAGTCTTTTATAGCCCTTTGAGCATAGTTCCAAATTGCCAGCCAGAATGGCTGGATCAGTTCACAGCTCCACCAGCAATGCATTAATGTCCCAATTTTGCCACATCCCCTCCAGCATTCATTACTCTCCCCTTCTTTCATTTTAGCCAATCTGCTAGGTGTGAGGTGATACCTCAGAGTT
>NC_058132.1:202770580-202824913 GCF_016433145.1 Gracilinanus agilis
AGATGTCACCAAACAAGGGCATGTCACCAAAGTGGGGAAAAGTCACTATACTAGGGAATGTCACCAAACTGGGGAGATGATACAAAACAGTCAAAAAAGTAGGCAATGTCAGCAGAATGGAGAGATGTTGCCAAAGTGGGGAGATGTCACCAAAGTGGAGAGATATCTCACAACTAGGGGGTGTAAACAAACAGAGGAAATGTCACCAATCTAGGAAGATGTCACTGATCTAGGAGATATAAATGAGCTAGAGAAATATCTCCAAACTGTGGACATATCCCCAAACTGGGTAGTTGTCACCAAACGAGGGGATATCACCACGCTGGGGAGATGTCACCAAATGAGATGTAACCAACCTGGGGAAATGTCACCAAAAAGGGGAGGTATCTGCAAACTCGGGAGATATCAACAAAGTACGGGATGTCACTAAACTGGGGATATGACTCCAGTCACCAAATTAGGCGATGTCACCAAATGGGAAGATGTCGCTGAAGTGGGGAGATGTCACCAAACAAGAGCATATCACCAAAGTGGGGAAAAGTCACTATACTAGGGAATGTCACCAAACTGGGGAGATGATACAAAACAGTCAAAAAAGTAGACAATGTCAGCAAAATGGAGAAATGTTGCCAAAGTGGGGAGATGTCTCACAACTGGGGGGTGTAAACAAATAGGGGAAATGTCACCAATCTAGGGAGATATCACCGAACTAGGAGATATAAAGAAGCTAGAGAAATATCTCCAAACCGTGGAGATGTACCCAAACTGGGTAGCTGTCACCAAACGAGGGGATGTAACCAACCTGGGGAAATGTCACCAAAAAGGGGAGATATCAACAAACTAGGGGATGTCACTAAACTGGGGAGATGACTCCAGTCACCAAAAGTCACCATACTACAGAATGTCACCAAACTGGGGAGATGTCACCAAACTGGGGATATAACACCAAACAGTAACCAAATTAGGAGATGTCACCAAAATGGTTAGATGTTGACAAACTGGGGAGATATCACTAAACTTGAGAGATGTCTCACAACTGGGGAAAAGCCACCAACTAGAGAATGTCATGAAAGTGGGGAGATGTCCCCAAACTGGGGAGATGACACCAGTCACCAAATTAGGCGATGTCACCAAAATGGGGAGATGACACCAAACAGTAACCAAATTAGGTGATGTCACCAGAAGGGGAAGATGCTGCCAAACTGGGGAGATGTCACCAAATTATGGGATGTCACTAAACTGGCAATGTCAGCAACCTTTGAAATTGTCATCAAACAGGAAAGATGTCACCACACAAGGGCATGTCACCAAAGTGGGGAAAAGGGAATGTCATCAAACTAGGATGATGTCACCAAACTGGGGATATGACAACAGTTTCCAAATTAGGCGATGTCACCAAAATGGGAAGATGTTAACAAACTGGGGAGATGTCACCAAAGAGCCACCAAATTGGGCAATGTCTCCAAAATGAGATGTCACTCAACTGGTGAAATGTCACCAAACAGGAAATATGTCACCAAACTGGGGAGATGTCACCAAAGAGTCACCAAATTAGATGATGTCACCAAAATGGGAAGATGTCACCAAAATGGGGATATGCCACCAAATTATATGATGTCAGTAAACTGGAGATGTCACCAACCTGGGGAATTGTCACCAAAAAGGAAAGATGACACAAATGGGGGATATGTCACCAAACATGGGAGAGGTCACCAAACTGCCACCAAATTAGGTGATGTCACCAAAATGGGGAGATGTCACCAAACTGGGGATATAACACAAAACTGGGAATATGACATCATTCAGCCAATTAGGCTATGTCACCAAAACGGGGAGATGTCACCAAAACGGGGAGATGCCACCAAATTGGGGAGATGCCACCAAATTAAATGATGTCAGCAAACTGGAGATGTCGCCAACCTGGAGAATTGTCTCCAAACCATAAAGATGTCACCGAACAAGGGCATGTCACCAAACGGGGGAGATGTCCCCAAAATGGGGATAGGACACAAAAATGGGAATATGACATCAGTCACCAAATTAGGCGATGTCACCAAAATGAGAAGATGTCACCAAACTGGGGAGATGACACCAATTTATATGATGTTAGTTACCTGTAGATGTCACCAACCTGGGGAATTGTCACCACAAAAGTAAGATGTCACCAAACTGGGGAGATGTCACCAAAGAGCCACCAAATTAGGTGATGTCACCAAAATGGGAAGATGTCACCAAACTGGGGATATGCCACCAAATTATATGATGTCAGTAAACTGGAGATGTCACCAACCTGGGCAATTGTCACCAAAAAGTAAAGATGTCACAAGCTGGGGAGATGTCACCAAACAGGGGAGAGGTCACCAAACTGCCACCAAATTAGGTGATGTCACCAAAATAAGATGTCACCAAACTGGGAGATGTCCCCAAAATGGGGATATGACACAAAACTGGGAATATGACACCAGTCACCAAATTAGGCAATGTCACCAAAATGAGATGATGTCACCAAACTGGGGATATTTCACCAAAGAGCCAGCAAATTAGGTGATGTCACCAAAATGGGAAGATGTCACCAAACTGGGGATGTGATGTCAGTAAACTGGAGATGTCACCAACCTGGGGAATTGTCACCAAACAGGAAAGATGTCACCAAACAGGGGAGAGGTCACCAAACTGCCACCAAATTAGGAGATGTTACCAAACTGGGAGACGTCCCCAAGATGGGGATATAACACAAAACTGGGAATATGACACCATTCAACAAATTAGGCAATGTCACCAAAATAGGAAGATGTCACCAAACTGTGGATATACCACCAAATTATATGTTGTCAGTAAACTGGAGATGTCACAAACTAGGGAGTTGTCATCAAATAGGGGAGAAGTCACCAAACTGCCACCAAATTAGGCAATGTCAACAAAATGAGAAGATGTCACCAAACTGGGAGATGTCCCCAAAATGGGGATATAACACAATACTGGTAATATGACACCATTCAGCAACCTGATGAAACGTCGCCAAACAGGAAAGATGTCACCAAACTGGGGAGATATCACCAAAGAGCCAAAATCTAAGGCGATGTCACCAAACTGGGGATATGACACCAATTTATATGATGTCAGTAAACTGGAGATGTCATCAACCTGGGGAATTGTCACCAAACAGGAAATATGTCACCAAACTGGGGAGATGTCACCAAAAAGCCACCAAATTAGGTGATGTCACCAAAATGGGAAGATGTCATCAAACTAGGGATATGATACAAAACTGGGGATATGACACGAGTCACCAAATTAGGCGATGTCACCAAAATGAGGAGATGTCACCAAATAGACACCAAATTAAGTGATGTCACCAAACTGGAGAAATGTCACCAAATTATATGATGTCAGTAAACTGCAGGTGTCACCAACCTGGGGAATTTTCTCCAAACTATAAAGATGTCACCAAACAAGGGCATATAACCAAACTGGGGAGATGTCCCCAAAATGGGGATATGACACAAAACTGGGAATATGACACCAGTCACCAAATTAGGCGATGTCACCAAAATGAGATGATGTCACCAAACTGGGGAGATTTCACCAAAGAGCCAGCAAATTAGGTGATGTCACCAAAATGGGAAGATATCACCAAAATGGGGATATGCCACCAATTTATATTATGTCAGTAAACTGGAGATGTTATCAACCTGGGGAATTGTCACCAAATAGGAAAGATGTCACCAAACTGGGGAGATGTCACCAAAAAGCCACCAAATTAGGTGATTTCACCAAAATGGGAAGATGTCACCAAACTGGGGAGATGTCCCCAAAATGGGGATATGACACAAAACTGGGAATATGACACCAGTCACCAAATTAGGTGATGTCAACCAAATGAGAAGATGTCACCAAACTGGGGAGATGTCACCAAACAGCCACCAAATTAAGTGATGTCACCAAACTGGAGAAATGTCACCAAATTATATGATGTCAGTAAACTGGAGGTGTCACCAACCTGGGGAATTGTCACCAAAAAGCACATGGACTGGGCCGAACCGGGCCCCAAATTTTGCAGTTACATCTGCCCTCCTGTTTCCTAATGAGACTTCATCCATACCCTTTTGATGTGACCTACAATGCATATTTACTATCGGTCCATACGTTCAACCTTTGACCCTGGCCAATTTCTAAAGCTCTGGTGAGACTCAGGATTTCAGCCCCTTGAGCACTCATGGACTTAGGTAGAGCTGCATACCATAAAGTCTCATCTTGAGTTACTACAGCCGCGCCGGTATACCGTTCTCCATCTACCACAAATGCAGAACCATCGGTAAACAAAGTGAGATCGGGAGAGACCAAAGGAATATCGGTCAGGTTATCTCTCGTCTTCTGAACTATGTCCAAGGTATCTGCACAGCTATGGATGGGTTCCCCTTCTAACGGTAAGTCTGGCATTAGTGTAGCTGGATTGATCTCCTTACAATGATGGAAAGTTTACTGTTGTGGGGAGATGCAAAGCATGGAATCCCTGCAAAGGTACAGGGATAGCCTCACCCAGAATTCCAGGGGACCCCCTGGAGAACTTTGGGTGAGGGAGCAGTTGAGAAGGGTTGGAGACAGTTATTTAGTGGGAGTAGATGTGAGCAGACACTCTGCTTGCTACTCCTTACTTGGGGTTTCTCCTGAGGTGGCCATTGTAGCATAAGCCAGTGGTTTCTACTCATAGGGTTAGCCTGTTTGTTATTACTATTCTTCATTAATATAATTATATAATTACTTAGTGATTAGAGAGTAAAGATATTTATCAATAGCAAGAGTGCCAGTTTTAGTTAAGTGTCTTCATCCCCTCCTGTGAGGAGGGGGAAGGGCAGCATCAGCAGTTCGGGGTCTCCTCTCATTATCCTAAAACCTTCATTAACTTCTCTAGTTTTCCTTGTTATTACCTTTATCTTCAAATCTGGGCCTGATAATTATTTGGGAAAGATACTCACAACTCAGTCTGAACATCTAGTTTGAATCCTGTTGGCTGCCAGTTTAAGAAGATCTTCTCTGTCCTCAACTGTTAGATAGCTAGCTTCTATATCTCCTCTAACTGACCTGAGAGGAATATAAATTAAAGAAAAGGAACATTATTGGGGTTTCAGCCATAACAGAAACTTACCAGAAGAATCTTATTCCTGTCTTCATTATCAACTGAAGCAGAAGCAGTTAGAGGGGGAGGGGTTTGAGAGCCAGGAGTGTTTAGCCCCCTCCTTTCCTCACTGAAGCCTGTCAATCTCTGGCTCTTGACTTAAAGCTCTATTTGGCCCTGACACATTTATCTGCTTCTCCAAACTATCTGTTATTATCATCATAACAGTTTTGGCCAGCCAGCCTAGGATTTGTACTATAAGACCTAGTGGAGAAGAGATAGATGGCCAACATGTTCAATAAAGCAATCGTTACCTTGGGGTGCTCTGCTGTTTTAATTTATGGGATTCTATTATTGACCTAAAAAATTGGGGAACAGTGACAAACCAAAATGTAGCACAGGTTTGCCAAATCCCATAAATTTCTTGCAGAAACAAGGAACAATCCCAATTTAGCATTGTGGCCTGAGCAACATCAAGATCTAGAGTTGTCATCTCATGCAAACATGACATATCTTAGGAGATGCAGGGAGGACTTGGCAGAGGTGATGAGACTTCATGCTAAACAATCAAATGCATGGGGCTCATTTGAAAAGTTGAAGCAGGGGGAGGAGGAACATCCGAGCTTATACCTAGACAGACTGCTGAAAGCTGGAGAAACTAAACCTGGGAGATATCACCAATCTGGGGAGATAACACCAAACTGGGCAGAGGTCACCAAACTGGGTAGATGTCACCAAACTACAGGGATATCACCAAATTGGGGGAAGTCATCAAATTAGAGGATGTCCCCACACTGGGGAAAAGCCACCAAACTAGGGTCATCCCAAAACTGGGGAGATGTCCCCAAACTGGGGGAAAGTGACCAAACTATGAGATGTTCCCAAACTGGGGAAAACTCACCAAACTAGGGGATGTCACCAAACAGGGGAAAAGTCCCCAAACTGGAGAGATTTCACCAAACTAGGGCATGTCACCAAACCTGGGAGTTGTCCCCAAACTGCTGAGAAGTCACCAAACTGGGGGGAAATCAGTAAACTAATTGGTGTCAACAATCAGGGCAGATGTCCCCAAACAGGGGAAATGTCACCAAACTCTGGGATGTCACCAAATTGGGCAGAGGTCACCAAACTGGGGAAAATCACCAAACAAGGGAAAAGTCACCAAACTAGGGTATGTCACCAAACTGGAAAAATGTCTCCAAACTGCGGAGATATCATCAAACTGGCGAGATGTCACCAAAATGAGGATGTACCCAAACAGTGGGGAGAAGTCACCAAAATTGGCAGATGTCACCAAACTGGGAAGATGTCTCCAAACTGAGGAGATGTCCCCACACTGGGGAGAAGTCACCAAACTAGGGGATGTCACCAGACTGTGGGGAGAAGTTCCCAAATTGGGTAGATGTCCCCAAACTAGGAGAGAAGTCACCAAACTGGGAAGAGAAGTCAGCAAGCTGAGGGAAGACGTCACCAATCTGTGGGGAGACATCATCAAAGTATGGGAAACCCGGGTAGAATCCGAGAAGGTGGGTCCTAGAGGGGGCTGCCTTTGGCAAAATGAGAAGAGTGAGTGTGCTTATGGGGATGTTGGGGATGTTGGGAGGACCCATCCAGGATCAGTGATCTGGAATAAGACCCTGGTCAGCTCTCTTGGGAAGACACCCGTCCATCTGGGATAGCAGCGACTCCCAGACAGTCAGTTGACTCATGAATCAGGTGCCAGATGAATGGGGCTGAGATTGCTGCTGGAAGGAGCCGTGATTGAGAGCCAGTTCCTGGCCAGTGCCCACCCCAGCTGGAGGAGGCTCCGCTATGAGCACAGGGAGAGCTGGCTACCTCCTTGGAGGAGTCAAAAGCTCAGCTGGGAGAAAGACTGTCATTCTGGAGAGCGGGGAAGGGAAGAGGAAGCTGAGCTAGCAGGTGTGGCTTTTGGCTTTGCCCATAAATAGTCCCGAGTCCTAAATAACCCCTGCAGCTGCTGACTACACGCCATGCTGCAGGATTCCAGGGGCTCCAATTTACCCCCTGGATCCTGAGAAAGAAGAAGTTAGGAGAAGATGTGTTTTGATTTTGTCGCTATCTTACATGCTGATAGTGCCTACATTTCCCAGTATATCCCTGTCACCTTCCCTTCCTTGGAAACCACTCAGCTAGGGCACAGAGTGGATAGAACCCTGGATCTAGAGGAGGAAGATTTATTTTCCTGAGATCAAATTCGGCCTCTGGCTCTTACTGGCTGTGTGACCTTGGGCAAGTCACTTTTACCTGTTTGCCTCAGTTTCCACATCTATAAAATGGGCTGAAGAAGGAAATACTTCAGTATCTTTGACAAGAAAACCCCAAATGGAGTCAGGAAGAATTAAACACGACTGAAAAATGACTTCACAACAAATCTTCTATTCCATGCCCAATAAATTTGTTACCCTGAGCTATGGAGGTCTCACTTGCTTTTGGTCCCTGTACCCACCCCTTGGCTTTGACTTAATCTTCCCACAATCCAATTTAATACAAAAGGTAATACATTCTAGAATTTATCTGCTTATGCACATAAGAAGTAATAATAGTAATCATTGCTGCTATTAATAAGGCCCTTTAAGGTTTGTAAAGTCCTTTGTAAATATCTCATTTTATCCTCAAACAATTCTGGGAGGTTAGCACTAAGATTAGTATGATTATTCCAATTTTCACTGATGAGGAAACTGAGATAGAGGTCAATGACTTATTCAGAGTCACAAAGCTAGTTAGTAAAGGAGTCTAGATTTGAACTCAGATCCTCCTTACTCCAAGAAGCATGTGCTTTATTCATTATGTCGCCTAACTGCCCCAATGATGAATTTGTTTCAATAGAGTAATATCAATAGAGTAATATGATTTACTGAGTATTCCTGATGCCTTCTTAACAGGCTTCTCATAGTAGTAATAACAATAACAACAGCAACAACAATTGGGGTTTGCAGAAACCTTATGTTTATTATCTCATTTGATCCTCAGAACAATCCTGTGAGATGGATGCCATTATTGTGCCCATTTCACACATAAAGAAACAGAGGCTGAGCCTGGGACTCTCTGCCAACTATGCCACAGACACGGACAGCTTTTGAGAGCTGGCTGAGAGACACGGAATCCATAGACATATTAGAGGCAGCTTGGGCTAAGGAAAAGATGAAGGATTTGCAATTTGGACACCTGGGTGCAAGTCTTTAACTCTGCCAATTTACTCTCTAAATGATCTTGGCTAACAGACTTCACCTTACTCAGCCTTATTTTTGTCTCTGGCACATGGGGGTGATGAAAATACCTTCCTTGCCCTGCCAATGGGCTGTTATGAGGTGGAATGGAAGAAGTGCTCTGAAGGGGTCCCCACTGCTTTGTAATTTGGAGGAATCCCTAGTTGGGGAATCAATGGGATAGATCGATTCATTTCACCTGAGCTAAACTCCCACAGACAGGTAAAGACAGAAGGAGGCACAGTCCCTACCTTCAGGGAGCTCACACCCAAAAGGAAAAGGATAAGCAGAATACAAATTATGTGTGCAAAAACAGCCAGGTGAGACTAAAAACCAGTCAGATCACTCACGGATAACTGAGGTCAGTGAACTTCATGGAGAATTGGGCACTCAGAGCTGTGGAGGGCAGAAAGTGATGGATTCTATCAAGAAGAAATGTGGGGGGCAGCTGGGTAGCTCAGTGGATTGAGAGTCAGGCCTAGAGACAGGAGGTCCTAGGTTCAAATCTGGCCTCAGACACTTCCCAGCTGTGTGACCCTGGGCAAGTCACTTGACCCATTGCCCACCCTTTCCACTCTTCCACCAAGGAACCAATACACAGAAGTTAAGGGTTGGAAAAAAAAAAAAGAAGAAATGTGGGTGAGAGAGAGATTCCAAGTAAGACTGAATAAAAATGGATGCCGATGGGAAAGGGCAAGACAAGTATTGGGAATGTTTGAATGGACCCTGGAGTACTGGGAGAAATGTGTTTAAATAAGGCTGAAAGTCTAGGTTGGAGATAATTTGAATGCTAGGCTAACCGGTTTGCCTTTATCATTCATGGGAGCCACTGAAGGTCTTTGAGGAAAATAGATGAAAGCAGCTTGCCCATCAAAGACTAGGGAAAGAATTCTTGGCTAAACAAAGGATGGAGAGGATCATAGGAGGTAAATGGGACAGTTTTAATTAAGTAAAATTGAAAATGCACAAATGAATTTTGCACAAATGAATAGGTGTGCTAGAATTAGGAGAGGAGTCAATTAGAAATAATCTTTATTAAAAAAATTCAGATAAAAGTCTGATATCAAAGCTATGTAGGAAATGGATACAAATACATAAGAATAAAAGCTATTCTCCATTTAATGTGTTCAAATAGGTAGTTTTCTTTTTAATTAAAAAAATCAAACCCTTGCCTTCCATCTTAGAATCAATACTGTGTATTGGTTCTAAAACAGAAGAATGGTAAGAGTTAGGGGCAATGGAGGTTAAATGACTTGTCCGGGGTCACATAGCTAGGAAGTGTCTGAAGTCAGATTTGAACCTAGGACCTCCCTTCTCTGGGCCTGGCTCTCAGTCCACTGAGCCACCTAGCTGCTCCCCAAATAGGTAACTTTCAAAACAAAGCTGTCAACAACCAAACATATAAAAGAATATTCTAACTCACTAGTAATAAAAGAAATTTAAATTAAAACAACTCTGAGGTTTCATCTCATACACCCATCAGTTAGCAAAGAAGACAAAAGGAGATCTGTTGTAGGAGCTATGGGAAGACAAGATGGTTGGTTGAGTTAAGAACAAGTCTGACCATTTGGAAAACCAATTTGAAATTATCCTGCCACAATCATTTAACTCTCCATACAATTTAACCCGCTAATACCATTATTAGGAATGTTCTCTGAGGAGGTCAAAGGAAAAGACCCCTAGAAATATTTATAGCAGAAATTTTTTGTATTAGCAAAGTATGAGAAGGAAATTGGATAGTGATCAATCTGGGAGTGGCTGAACAAATTGTGGCCTCTGAGTTTAATGGAATAATATTTAAATATTAAGAAATGATGAATATGAAAAATTTAGAGAAACTTGGGAATACATGCATGAACCCATGCAGAGGGACTTAGGAAGAAGCAATGGAACAACCCATTGATGTCAATGACAAAGAAAATAATGCAAGACTTCAGCACTCTGACTGGTGAAGGAAGAGCAATCAAGGAAACAGGGAAGATAAATCAGGGTTGTGTATAATCTAGATGTCAGAAGACTGATGGTGAAGCATCTCTTAGCAGAGAGTTTACAGAGCAGGAGGATGCCTAGGTGGCCATCAAGACTCCTTTCAGTCCTAAATCTTATGATCCCATAAACAGAAGTACAGAATGAGGTATACATTTTCAGATATGAACAATGTGTGATTTGCTTTGCCTTTATAGAGGTATCTCTTGAGAAGTGGAGGGGAGGAAGAAAAAATAGCGAGTTTTTTGATATTTTAATTTTTTAAAGATATTTTATTGTCACAATTACATGTAATAGCAATTTTCAACTTATGTTTCCCAAAATTATAAGATCCAAATTATCTTTCTCTCCCCTCACTCCTTCCAGAGATGGTAAGCAATTAGATCTGAGTTATACATGTATTATCATGCAAAACATACTACCATACTGGTCATTGTTATAAGAACAAACTCATCTAAAACCAAAACCCCAAAATAAAAACACAAATAAACCAATGTGGAAAATAGTATCCTTTGATCTGAATTCCAACTCCAACAGTTCTTTCTTTGGAAGTGGATAGCATTCTTTGTCACAAGTACTTAAAAATTGTCCTAAATCATTGTATTGTTGGGAGTAGCTAAGTCTTTCACAATACTGCTATTACTGTGTACAATGTTCTCCTGGTTCTGCTTATTTCACTCTGCATCAATTCATGTAGATCTTTCCAGCTTCTTCTGAAATCATCCTGTTTATCATTTCTTATAGCATAATAGTATTTCATCACCATCATATACCATGATTTGTTCAGCCATTCCCCAACTGAGGGACATCCCCTCAATTTCCAGTTCTTTGCCACCACAAAAAGAGCTGCTATAAATATTTTTGTACAAGTAGGTCCTTTCCCCCTTAAAAAAATATCTTTGGGATCCAGTCCATGGATGGCATTATAGGAAATGATAGTGATTTAAAAAAAAATGTAAAGGCTAGATCTTAAATACTAGATCTTAAACTGTACTATAAAGCAATGGTCATCAAAACAATGTGATACTGGCAAAGACACAGAAGGGAGGATCAGTGGAATAGACTAGGGGTAAATAACCTTCAAAAGACAGTCTTCGATAAACCCAAAGAACCCAGCTTTTGGGACAAAAACCCACTATTTGACAAAAACTGCTGGGAAAATTGGAAAACAATATGGGAGAGATTGGGTCTAGATCAACATCTCACACCCTACACCAAGATAAACTCAGAATGTGTGAAAGACTTTAATATAAAGAAGGAAACTATAAGTAAATTAGGTGAGCACAGAGTAGTGTACTTGTCAGATTTCTGAGAAAGGAAAGATTTTTAAACCAAGTAAGAGTTAGAAAAAATGACAAAATGTAAAATAAATAATTTTGGCTACATTAAATTAAAAAGGTTTTCTACAGACAAAACCAATGCTACCAAAATTAAAAGGGAAGCAACAAATTGGGGGAAAAAATCTTTATAACAAAAAAACTCAGACAAAGGTCTAATTACTCAAATATACAAGGAGCTAAATCAATTGTACAAAATATCAAGGGACAGCTGGGTAGATCAGTGGATTGAGAGTCAGGCCTAGAGACAGGAGGTCCTAGGTTCAAAGCCAGCCTCAGACACTTCCCAGCTGTGTGACCCTGGGCAAGTCACTTGACCCCCATTGCCTGCCCTTACCACTTTTCCACCTATAAGTCAATACACAGAAGTTAAGGGTTTAAAATAAAATAAAAATAAAAATAAATAAATGGGCAGGGGACATGAATAGGCAATTTTCAGATAAAGAAATCAAAACTATCAATAAGCACATGAGAAAGTGTTCTAAATCTCTAATAATTAGAGAAATGCAAATCAAAACAACTCTGAGGTATCACCTCACACCTAGCAGATTGGCTAAATGAAAGCAGGTGAAAGTAATGAATGTTGGAGGGGATGTGGCAAAATTGGGACATTAATGCATTGCTGGTGGAGTTGTCAATTGATCCAACCATTCTGAATGGCAATTTGGAACTATGCTCAAAGGGCTTTAAAAGACTATCTGCCTTTTGATCCAGCCATAGCACTGCTTGGTTTATACCCCAAAGAGATAATAAGGAAAAAGACTTGAACAAAAATATTTATAGCCACGCTCTTTATGGTGGCAAAAAATTGGAAAATGAGAGAATGTCCTTCAATTGGGGAATGGCTGAACAAATTGTGGTATCTGCTAGTGATGGAATACTATTGTGCTCAAAGGAATAAAGAACTGGAGGAATTCCATGTGAACTGGAATGACCTCCAGGAACTGATACAGAATGAAAGGAGCAGAACCAGGAGAACCTTGTACACAGAGACTGATACACTGTGGTACAATCAAACATAACGGACTTCTCTACTAGCAGCAATGCAAGGATCCAGGACAACTCTGAGGGATTTATGAGAAAGAAAACTAGCCACATTCAGAGGAAGAACTGTGAGAGGAGAAACATAGAAGAAAAACAACTGCTTGAACACATGGGCTGATGGGAATATTATTGGGGATGTAGACATTAAATGATAACTCTAGTCCAACTATCAATTAAAAAAATAAAAATTTAAAAAATTTAAAAATTTAAACCTTTATCTTCTGCCTTAGAATCAATACTGTGTATTTCAAGGCAGAAGAGAAAGCAGAAAGGGGTAGGTAATGGGGGTTATAAGTGACTTACCCATGGTCACACAGCTAGGAAGTATTAGAGGCCACATTTGAACCCAGGACCCCCCATCTCTTGGTCTGGCACTCAATCCACTGAACCACTTAACTATTCCCCAAATAGTAGGCTCTTCAAAAACATATGCTCCCTTTCCCATCCACCATTGACTCTACTCACCATTCTTGGGAGCTCTCTCTCAACTCACAAACCAAGAATTCCTTCCCAACAGTTCCTGTTGTGAGACCAAGAATGGCACTGGATTTAGCAACAAACAGATCACTGGTGGCATGGGGAAGATCATTTTCACTTGAGTTGCTGGGGATAGAAACCAGCATTCAAGAGGATGAGAAGCTTTCCTTAAAAAAATGGAGGCAGGGGGTTCAATTTGAAAAAACAAACATATTTTAAGCAAGTGGAATTAGTGAGTGTAGACAGATTTTTCAAGGATTTGGCTAAGAGAGGAGTGGGATGGGTATTGTGAGACAATAATAGGTGTTGACATGGAATCTAGAGACCCCAAACTTGTGGCCTAGTAGATCTGATGAACCCCAAGTTTTAGGAATAGCTTATAGGTTGGGGACCCCCAAATCTTGTGCTTGTTCCCTGTTCCCGTGAGAATCCACCCTGAATGGAATCTCAGACTAGCAGTTGAAGACTGAATAATGGACCCTAGGGTAAAAGCTAAGTGACTCTAGTGCAGTTGGCAGTGTGTCAGTCTTGTAAGCTGAAGGTCCTGAGTTCGATCCCTGAAAGGGGGATGTGGGCCAATGGGAGAATCTTCTAAGGCAAAAGAATCACTTAGCTTTTACCCTAGGGTCCATTATTCGGTCTGCAACTGCTAGTCTGAGATTCCCTTCAGGGTGGATTCTCACGGGAACAGGGAACAAGTACAAGATTTGGGAGTCCCCAACCTACAAGCTATTCCTAAAACTTGGGGTTCATCAGATCTACTAGGCCACAAGTTTGGGGTCTCTAGATTCCACATCGACATAGGATTAAGAGAACAGTTTTCATTTGTTTTTAGGATTAGGAGAGACCAGAAAAGGAGTCAATGGATGAGGAGAGATTAAAAATTAGAGTAAGAGCAGCTTGGTGGCTCAGGGGATAGAGAATTAGACCTGGAGATGGGAGTTCCTGGCTTCAAATCTTTCTAGCTATATCGCCTTGAGCAAGTCACTTAACCTAACCCCCTTAGCTTAGCCCTTATCACTCTTTTCTCTTGGAACTAATGCACAATATTGATTCCAAGATGGAAAATAAGGTTAAAAAAATTAAGGGAATCCACAGGAGATAGGGTTGAATGTCTATAATCTTTGCTCCCAAGAAGGATGGGGCTGGTGGATCTCTTGAGCATGGGAGTTCTGAGGTGCAGTGGGAGTTGGCAGTTGGGTGCCTTCACTAAGTTCTGAATTAATATGATGAGTCCCACCTCTCTCCTGGCAAGTAACTGGCCCTGGTCAGAAAAAGAGGAATAATTCAAAGCTCCCATGCTGCAATGGGATTAGAATCTGGCACATACCTGAGAGTCAGGCACATTTGAGAGAAGCTCCCATACTTCCAGCTTGCATAAGAGGGGGAGACCAATCTGTAAAAAAAGAAGAAAAGAAAAGAAAATTAAGAAGGAGGAAATAGTGGAAAGTGACAAGACAGAGAAGTGGGTGTGAATCCTAGTGGAGGGTTGGCACTGCCAAGATCCAGGGCACAAGTAGAGGGGTTGGCCTTGGCAACCAGAAGGGCCTCTTCATCTCCCAGGGCTGGAACAAAAGAGGAGAGAAGGCAAGAGATGAAATGTAGGCTCTTGAGGAGGACCGTAAACTCGATGGGCTCATTTTTGAGCACGGAAAAAGAGGCTCTCTGGTGAGAGGGAGCCAGGATGTGGTTTGAGAAAAGGTTTGGAGCCACCACTAAAGGGACTGCAATAGGAAACCAATCCAGGAAGATTGAAAGCATCATTGGGCTGGGGCAAGAGCCCACCTAAGACTATAGAACAGCTGCTTGCCATAGCCCCAGTTAGCGTGGCTGCCCCACTTCCTTCAGTACCTTCTAACAGCACATGGGCAGAGAAGGCAGAAGGTGGAAGTAATCTAGGGCTAGGCTATGGAAGTGATAAATAAAAAGCAGATAAATAAAGGATTGGAGGTGACTGAGGTCCTGGGGTGAGAGAGTAGAAGGCAAAGCAAGGGAAAACAAGAGAAGTCAAAAGATGGCAAAGGAAGGGAAGAGAAGGCAAGGGAAGGCAAGGGAAGGGAAGGGAAGGCAAGGCAAGGGAAAGGAAGGCAAGGCAAGGGAAAGGAAGGCAAGGGAAGGCAAGGGAAGGGAAGGCAAGGGAAGGAATACTTGTACTTCCTGAGTCTAAGAGACAAAGATGAGGTTGTTCATAAAGAGAAGGGAAATGGATGCTGAAAAGGAAGCATCGGCTTGTCTCCCAAGTAATAATGGAGTCACAGGTACTGTCAGATCAGAAATCAGCTTGCCAAGGGAAAAAAGCTGATGGCACCACTCAAGAGTCCAGAGTAGAGATAACAACAATAGGTCTCTTCTCTTTCCCAGGCCTGTTTCTGACCCAGAACTGAGAACTTCCTGAGACTTGTCCAAATGGATGACTCCTACTCACTTATGGTGATTCATATGGGCATAAACAACACTACCAGAAGCAATACAGAAAGGATTACCAATGACTACAAAGTTGGGCAAGAAACTGTAGACCAAAGGGGCACAGGTTATTTTTTGTCTTGAAGTTGCCCATTGAAAACAAAGGATGCATAAGGAAAACATTCCATTGGAAAGTGAACAGCTAGGGGCAGCTAGTGTTAAAATCATGATCTGGGACAAGATGGATGCCACTTTGAATGACAGGACTGACAGTTGAGAACCTTGGAATGTTCCCAGGTGTCATGAGCCAAGGGCAAAAAGCAGTTGACCCCAGCCTTATAAATACCCCCAAGTTGGCTCAGATTGGAGCAGGGACTTAGGAAAGTGGGAGGTGAAGAGTGAAAGGGGTAGGCCTGAAACCTGTGACCTGTGATCATACTGAGAGAGCTATAGAACCATCAACATTATTGTTATAGCTGAGAAAGTTTACTGATTCATCTATCAACATCATCAATAGCCTTCCCTAATCTCTGACTTGGCTGTAGCCAAGTCAGGTCAGAGTTAGGGAGAGGGTGAAGAACCTCCAGTTTCTACAAGCCTAGCAATCTCCAGACCTTGATCAACAATTACATAATAGCCAATCAATTAGCAATAGGGTTCCTAGATCCTCAATCCTGTTACCTTGTTTCCTTACCCCATCAATAGATTCAATATAGTATTTACCAACAAGTACCTTTCCTGAGTGGTTACTATACCAAAGCCCTTGGGAAGGGGAAATCAATACACAGTCAGATTATACTGTTTCCAATAGCCAATCAATAGCCCTTATCCACAACTAATCCAACCTCAGGTTGGGACCTAGAGAGGCTAATCATCCACACAGCCTCTCAAGGGGTCCCTGCCTGGGCAAATTGTTAGAAGGGAACAACTGACAGGTTTAGTCAATCAAGCCTGCTAGGGAGGAGAGGCATAGATTATACCAACAACATTTGTGAGAGGAAAGTGTGCTTTCTCCCTCACCAATTATAACCAGCTTAGGCCTGGGCATACAATCCCTCCTCCATGCATACTATCTCTGAGATCCATATATACCATCCATTCTCCAAGATCCAGAGATAGAAATAGAGATATTCTATCCATCATTTTCTTTTTAACACTAGTGACTCAGTGGATTGAGAACCAAGCTAAGTGATGGGAGGTCTTGGGTTCAAATTTGGTCCCAGACACTTCCAAGCTGTGTGATCCTGGTCAAGTCACTTAATTGCCTAGCCCTTACCAGTCTTCTGCCTTGGAACTGACATACAGTTTAGATTCTAAAACAGAATGTAAGGATTTTTTTTATGTTAGCTCGTCCTACCCATGAGCAATCAATGTTTTTCCACCTGTTTAGATCTAGTTTTAATTGTTTGGAAAGTGTTTCATAGTTGTGTTCATATGATTCCTGTGTTTGTTTTGGTAGATAGATTCCTAAGTATTTTATATTGTCTAGGGTGATTTTAAATGGTGTTTCTCTTTCTAACTCTTGCTGCTGTGATGTGTTGGAAATATATAGAAATGCTGATGATGTATGTGCATTTATTTTGCAACCTGCAACTTTACTAAAGTTGTTGATTATTTCCATTAGCTTTTTAGTTGATTCTCTAGAATTTTTTAAGTAGGCCATCATATCATCTGCAAAGAGTGATAGCTTAGTCTCCTCATTGCCTATTTTAATACCTTCACTTTCTTTTTCTTCTCTAATTGCAATTACTAATGTTTCTAATACAATGTTAAATAATAGAGGTGATAATGGGCATCCTTGTTTCACTCCTGATCTTATTGGAAATGCTTCTCATTTGTCCCCATTGCATATGATGCTTGTTTCTATACCATTTATTATTTTTAGGAAAGGCCCTTCTATTCCTATACTTTCTAGTGTTTTCAGTAGCAATGGGTGTTGTATTTTGTCAAAGGCTTTTTCAGCATTTATTGATCTCTGGGGGAAATGCAGACACACTTTAAATCTGAATTATCAACATTTCCTCCATCACTTTCTTAAGTGTAAGCAATCAACAAAGCAGTCATTAATATATGACTTTGTCAGTGTCCGAGGTGTAAATGCTCATGTTGAAAATTTAACACCCAGCTCCCATAAGCCCGGTTAGAGCTGGTGCCAGAGCACACCTGGTTTAGATCTTGTTTCTGATACTCACCAGCTCTTTGACCCCAAACAGGCCACTTTCTCTCTCTGGGCCTCAGTGGTTTCTGTTCTTCTGTCAAATGGAGGGAGGGACTACAGACTGATTGCCTGACCTCTGAGGTTCTTTCCAGGAGGAATGAAAAGAATTTCAGTGGCACCACTCAATGAAGCCCCAATCAGCAAGTGCCAGTGATGTGCCAAGCTCTGGGGAATAAAAATTAAATGTCTTTGCTCTCAAGGATCTTACATTCTAATTGGGGGGGGGGGGGCAATATGGAGCCACACTGGTTAAAGAATCAGAGGGCCTAGGTTCAAATCCTGCTTCTGGGACTTACTACCTGTGTAACTTTGGGCAAATCACTTGACTCTCTCAGCCTCAGTTTCCTCATCTGTAAAATGAGAGGATTGGATTAAATAGTGTCCCAGGTCCCTTTCTGCCATAGGCCCTCTGGCTTATAAAATCAGTGCATATTTGGACAATAGTATGCAGTTTATGCCTCCTGGTTATAAGCCAATCTGCCTCTGGCTCTGTGTGTTTGTGTTTCTCTTTTTTCTCTCTCCCTCTGTTTCTCTCTTCTCTCTCCTATGTCTTTCCTCTGTCTCTGTCTCCCTGTTCCCTTTGCCTCTTCGCTCTCTCCCCTGGCCTTCTTTGTCTGTCTCCTCCCTCCCCATTCTCTGTCTATGCCCTGAAAGGAAAAACTTATTCTGAAATGATTAAGGGCTCAAAGGCTGTAAAAAACTCTTGTTCCAATGCCCCTAACTCTTTGTGTCCCAGATGTAAGAAAGGTTACCACTGGAAGAAAAATTGTAATTCCAAATTCCATAGAAATGGTTACAGATTACCTGATAAAGAGATTTCAGGGAAGATGGAAAGGAGGCCAAATACTGGCCCCACCAATGACTAAATTTAATCCAAGAATTCATCCTAGTTTAGCCAGTTCCTTGCTAGAGTTAACCCATTTTCTGAATAATTTTCTGAATAATAAACTTTCTTTTTTCTCCAGATTTCTTTAGCAAAGAAAGATATGATTTATTGATCTTTGATAGGATGTCTTATATTTGTTAGAGTATGCGTGAAATGCCCGGGAAATATGTCCTTGATCAGTCTATGTGTCTATATGTTGTGTCTATGTGTCTCTGATCAATTTGAATCTTAAGTTTTATTGTTGTGTTTCTCTGTGATCACAATGGAATTTTGGAGAAAATAAATCTCTCTCTTTCTCATTCATTCCGGAGGAATGGGAAAGACAGACAGAGGAGTTCGAGAAATTCAGAAAAATAACATCTCCAATGGATTTCTGAGTGTTTTAAACTCTAAGAGAATTTAATTGATTAAAAGAAATCATATTCTCTGCTCTCATTAAGGCGAGAATCAACAAGATAATTTGTCTACATTTCTTTTTCCATTTCTTACTGGCCATAAGAAAGGGAACAAAGAAATCATAAGACACTAACAGGGGACAGATTTGATCCCACCACCAAATTATATCAACAGGTTAAATTCTGAGATGTATATTTAATCAAATTTACCAAGGATTCTAAATGCAATTTAAGAAAAAAGTTTTATTCAGACAGAAAAAGCAATGATTCTGAACTGTGTACTGAGGTACAGAAGTGCAATTTAAAACTTTCTTAGCTAATCAGAATCATCAGTTCTCCTAAATGCTTAACTGAGAGTGGTAAAAACTTTTTGGACTGACACAAGTTTAATCTACCATTAATCACACAGATGTTAGTGAAAATCTTAACTTATAAATTATTAGAACAATACCATTGGCTTATATTTTGTAATTATACCCCTTTAAACAGAGAATGGTTCATGAGAAAACTTTAAGCCAAAATTGAATCATCCATGCTGCCTCAGTTTAGCAAGAAATAATTTTGGAAAGTCATAAAACATAGTTCCTTTTTCTCAAAACTCACAGCCCTTTCTCTAATTCATTAGGATACATGTTTGCTAAGAATTTGAATAGATACTGATGGTATAGTATAAATCTATTGACTACCAGTTAGAAAATGGAATTTCACTTAATTTTAAATATGCACAAACTTTATATTGAAGAAGTTATCTATTAAGACTTGCAGTGTGTAAAATATGGATTAAAACAATCAAATTTGCCAAAAATGCTTATCAAACTGAATTTGAGGATTGCAAATGATAAGTGCAAATTATGTAAGGATATTAGTTCATGATTTAAAAGAAATATTTAATCAGTTATGTAGATTTGTCCTAAGGTATAGAGAGGCCAGACTACAGGTTTTATTCTTTTTTTAAGCAGAGGTCTGAAAGAATAACTGGTATATGTAGGAAACCTTGTTAAGAAGTTTTAATCAGGGACAATTTGGATATAGTGAAGTTTAAATTAATATTCATCTGGAAGTGGTAAATCATCAAGGTTTTAAAATAATGAGGCAAATTTTATAAATGCAGTAACTAAAGAGTTAAAGAACACAGCCGCTTGAAAAGCGGCTGCAGCCTTGGACATGTTTCAAAAATAATTTAACCCCTTCTACATAAAGGAGGGAGAGTCTCTGACTATAAATATTTTCAGCAACAGTTTTTACTAACTCAAACTCAGTAAAGTGAAATAATTAGTAAGAAGCTAATGTTAATTTTGTAACTTTCTGAAATCTGGTTCAATTTAAGTAGTTATCTCTATTTCAAATAATATTAGAAAATGCAAAAATAATTATTGTGACATCTTAAATTTATGCTTTAAGTTACTAGATCCTAGTCAAAGTATGTCTCCTATGTTCACTATTTCACTAGTATTTAAAGGTTAATTGAATAGATTGTATTCTCATAATATTTGTGATTTGTAGTAATGCATTCAAATCCAGAATATAAAATTATAACAAAATGCATAACCCTTATAATAATTTGATATCATTGTTAATATGTACTTGATTGTGATGGCATTAATATTATTATAATGTCTTTTACTTTGTAGTGATTTTGATGCAATTAAAACTAATTAACAAACTTGTCAATATTATAAGATATAATGAAGAATGCATTTAACTAGAAATATTAATCATCTCAGTAATCATAAGGGACCTGAAATAAGACTATTATTTGTAAAAGTAGGAATATTCCAAGGTACCTGGTTGAAAATTTTGAAGTTTTAAAATCAATAACCTTTGAAGAGTAATTTTGTATCAAGATCAAAACATATAAATCTTACAAGTACAATCATTTAGTCAGAGGATAAAAAAAAATGCTACAGAAAAAAAGGAATTTTCCTTACTTTTAAAAACTTAGAACTTCTAACAAACTTATTAACTCCTTCCTTACTATAAATTTAGAACTTAAAGGGGTAATTAGCAGTCTCATTGAATTTTGAGGTTATGTGGACAATAATTTTGCAAGCAACGCTGATACAAATATTGGGTTTTAACAAAATTGTTATTGAATGTTATCAAAACATGTCCTTTACTTTGTGAAAACTAAAGCCATATGTTCAAATGTAAACTATGTGTAAAAGCTATTTGTTAAAAATTGATCATGTCTATTTACAATAATATATGATTGGTATTATTAACTAAAAGTTTAAAGTAAACTGACTATTTCAATAAGTTAAGAGAATAACCAGCCCCTACTTTAACCCTCTCTACTCAAGATAACATTGATGAAAACTTAATTCCAAGCAAAGTTGTTCACTCTTTTCTATATTACAGAAAAGAATTACTAGATAATTTATTCATTGAGAAATTGTTGAAAAAGAAAATGTGTTTATCATATTTTATAAAATTATAATTTTTCATTGTGTATGTAAATCTTGGAAAACTTTCAAATGCTATTGGTAATAATTACTATTTAAGGTAAAAGTCATTGGATTTGCAACTGATATTACTCATTTATGGATTATTGATTTGGATTCACCATTCAAAAGAAAGATATCATTGATAAATAATCCTTGACTCTTACCTCAAGTCAAACAATATTATACTCCCTTCCCTCCTTTTGCCATATTCAAAGCAAAGTAACATAATAATTGAAGCCCCGGAAATTTGAATATGTAAAGCAAGCCAATATGTTCCATTGTTTACTAAAGAAACTGTATCCATTCCAAGTGTTGTTTCAATGAAAGTTAGTTTGAATCTCTTGTACATTAATTTATTTGTATAATTTCTGACCATCAACTGGAATAGCTAATTACAGATAAAAGAAACAAATAATACCCCAGAATTATAATATGGGGGTTGAGGTTTTATTTTATTCATACAAAAAATGGATTTGATTTTTGGGTAAGAGTCATTTCGTTAAATCTAAACTATATATATAATTTTCATTTTTAAAACATTTTTTTACCTTAAAAACATTGTATTTTTCTCTGAATTTTTAATTTTCTTATTGCTTTTCCTTTAATTTTTTTATATATAGAATAATTGACTTTTTTCACTTTTTCTCATTTTTGTACTTAAATTACATATTATCAATATTAATCCTTTTTGATTTCACAGTAATATAAGTTTAATATTAAAGCGTACCCACAAAGCCTTAGTCTATGGAAACCTGCCACGAATTGGTAAATATTATGGGACTATAATTAATGATTCTGTCTGATTCCAGGAGAAGGGAGCAAAAGAGCCACAAGGTTAAGGAGACCACCCAGTCCAATGGGATTGGTGAGAAACTGCACAATGCCTAGCACCGCAAGGTCAAAAAAGATCATAGCAATCCAAGAAGGATTGACAAAACTTTCTCATGCCAATACTGAAGGACTTAAACTTAGTGATTGGGTTCAGGGTTGCAGCTTTTCTGGCATATGTTAGAGGCTGGACTTCCTTGAGCTTCATCCTAGTTAAGTACCAAAGATTGGCCATCATCCTGGCTCAAGTGCAGGCAAATCAGACCAGGAAAAGACACTTCCCTTTCTCACAAAAAAATTGGTCCTTTTCTTTCTCTTATAAGTGTGGTAACTTTCTATAGTCCTGGCTTCTAAATGGGTAATTTGGAAGAAGACACCATGAAGATGCCTGCAGAGACCTACATTGCATCAAGAAGATCCAAAATGAACTTTGGGGTGCAGTTGCTTGAACTATGGGGAATTAAATGCATTTGTTTTGAATGTACACTCTTGCGCCAAAGGGGACTGCCCCCTAATTGGCTTTTTGTCAATGCACCTAGCAATCATTGGATCATTGTTTTTGTCCTCTTTTTTTTTCATCTCCAAATTTGTGTAACTTAAAAGTTTCCCTTGGCCCTCATAAGAGAAATTCACACAGCCCAACAGGTGGATGCCCTTCTCAATTTAAAAGAAAAGGGAGAATATATTGTGGAGATCTCTTTATCATCTCTGATAAGGACAGTTTAGTTGATAAGGAAATAAGGACAGGACAAGGGAAATGTCTTTTACTTCATGCTTCCAGCTCTGGCTCCAGGAGCATGGAGTTTATTATATATATTTTAAGACTCGTTTTACACAAAAGAACCCCCCCAAAACTTTGCAGATGTGCAGAAGTTACAAATTATGTCACATCAAAACACAAAACATTGGCTTCAGAATAGACCAAGGCCAAGGCTGAATTTTGACTAGGTTCTTATCACAAAGCCAAGTTGGGGAGTATCTTGGCCTTAGCTATAACAGGCAGCAACATTCCTTGCTGTGTTAACAGTGTTAATCCTTTAAATTCAGGTTTGATAGGAACTTAAAGCTTTTCAGTAAGGCCATAATACTTTTCAAGAAGAAATCACAAGGATCACAAAAGGGGTCAAAAGAGGAGTCTCAGATTTTTATCTATTCTCTTATTGGCTTCCCACATATGAGGAATAGAAGAACTGAGAAAAATGTCATGTCAGTTAAGTGGCTCAAGAGATAGGACACATGCCTTAGAAGGAGATTTGAATTCAAATCTTGTCTCAGACATTTACCAGCTGATAACTGTTATGTAGAGATGGCTGCATGGAATCCCTGCAAAATACAGGGACAGCCTCACCCAGAACTTTGGGTGAGGGGGCAGTTGAGAAGGGTTGAGACAGTTGCTTTGTGGGGGGTTGAGGTGAGCGGATCACTGCTTACTGCTCCTGACTTGGGGGGTTCACCTGAGTGGCCATTGTGGCATAAGCCATTGTGGTTCCTACTCAGGGGTTAGCCGGTTTTATAGGGTTAATCCTTATCAATATCAATATAACAATTATTTAGTGATTTAGTGATTAGATATATTCACTATTAACAAGAGAGCCAGTGTAGTTAAGTGCCCTTCACCCCCTCCTGTGGGGGTGGGCGGAGGGCAGCTTCAACCTAACAGATCAGGGTCACCCTTTTCTTATCCAAAACCCTAATTACCCCCTCTAGTTTTTCCTTTTCCTTCTTAATATAAGCTTTACCTACAATATCTGTGCCTGGGAATTATTTGGGGGTTACTCACTGCTCAAGTCTGGTCATCTAACTTGAATCCTGTCAGCGGCCAGATTTAAGAAGATCATCTATCTCAGTCCTTCAACATTTAGATAACTAGCTTCTACTTATTCCTCTATCAGACCTGTGGGGAATATAAGTTAAAGAAAATGGAACATCATGGAAGTTCAGTTTCAAAAGAAACTTACCAGAAGTACCTCAGTCAGTTTCCATTTTTTCCAACTGAAACATCAACTGCTTAGGGGGAGGGGTTTGAGAGCCAGGAGTGTCTAGCCCCCTCCTTTCTCACTGAAGCCTGTCAATCAGTGTCTGTATCTTGAAGGTTACTGGCCCTGGCATAATCATCAGCTTCCCCAAAATATCTGTTATTTATTAACATAACATAACTCTGAGCAAATTAGTTAACCTCTATTTGCTCAGTTTCCTCATCAGTAAAATTGGCCTGGGACCTACCTCCCACTTGTTGTAAGGGTCAAATGAAATAATATTTGTAAAGCACTATATAAATTCTAGCTAGTGTAATACAGATAAGATAGAGCAAGTGTACATCATCATCAGGAGATTATGAAAATGATTAAAGCCTAGACTTTTGATTTGACGTCATTTGATTAAACTTCAGACCAAACATCAGTTAAGGCTTGCCCTGCCAGGTCTCATTATACTCAGGCCAAGTTTGGCTCTTTTCACTATCTCTCATTCGCTTTGCTTAGTGCCCATACTGGGAGCATTTGTATATAAACACCTGAAGCCATGGGTTATTGGCTCCTTTCTTAGATTTGGTGAATTTTTGCTCTTCTTCCTATATTGTTGCTGCTCTTTATGGAATTTTGCTTAGTGGATATACCAAACAATTTTCTCCTCCCTCCTTCCTTTTCTTTTCTTTCTTAAAAAAAAATCCTTCTTTTGTCTTAGTATCAATTACAAGGGCTAAGCAATCAGGGTTAAGTGACTTCCCCATGGTCACACTTCTAGGAAGTGTCTGAGGTCAGATTTGAATCCAGGTCCTCACAACTCCTGTTGTTCTATTCACTATGCTACCTAGCTGCTCCTGCTCCTTTCTTTTCATAGTCAAGGCCTTTTTTATCAGAAGTACAAGACTCCAGGAAAATACATTCTTACCAAGTCTAGTCTGGCATACTCTGTCACCAGTCAGAGATCTGTTATTCCTATCTTTTTGGCATAGTATAGAAATAAAGGTACTTTCATTGAATGGACCTCATTTTCCTCTTCTGTAAAATAAGGGTGTTTAATTAGATGATTTCTAGCTCTTACATTCTTTCAGAGAACACTCTGGCTTCCTACCATTTGATGAGTGAAATGCTTCTTTGAATTAGAAATAATTAATTGCAGTGGGTCCATGCTACAAATCTTTTAATGGGAGAGGCTAGAAAAAGACAACCTCTGCTAGCTACTAATCCATTATTTCCTAACACCCAAATGTATTTGCAGCCATACTAATCCTGCAAAAGTACTATTTTTACTGTGCAAACACCTACAAGTTCATCCCAACGAATAGGGTGTGTGATGGACACAAGGATTGTGCCTTTGGAGAAGATGAGCAGCATTGCGTGGAGAGCATCGCCAATGATGAAGACTTGCCCCTGGTAGGAGGTGAGTGCCCAGCAGGTAGAGAGAACAAGGACTGGTTACTGATCTTAAAGTCCAAGACATTAAGGGATGGATGAGAACAACAGACATAATGGAAAGTTGACTTAAAGCAGAGAAAGTGCTTTAGTGATCTTTGGGGTTGGACCTAACAGACCATCCCTCAGTATGGTTAGACATTAAGACAATGTGGATCATATGATATTCGGGCATAGGATATTGAAACCAAGACAAATGGGTTTCAATTTTGGTCCTAACATAATTTCTAGCTGCACAACCCTGGGCAAGTCACAGCCCCTCTCAGCCTATTTCCTTGTCTGTAACATGAGCATAATGATACTTCCCCTACACTATTGTAAGGAAAGCCCTTTTTGAACCTTAAAAACACAATTAAAATATGGGTAGTTAGTATTGTTCTTATTACCTGACCTTTGGCAGTTCCCCATTTTCACTAGGAGTCTACCAATCTACTAGGAGTCAAAGGTTAAGGTAGGTAGGTTGCCCAATGGATAGAGGTCTGGGCTTGGAATCAGAAAAAAACTTCTTGAATTCAGTTCTGACTTCAGACATTTCATAGCTGTGTGACCCTGGGCAAGTCATTTAACAGCTCTCAGTTTCAGTTTCCTCATCTATAAAATGAGGGTAATAATAGCAACTAACTCAACAGGGTTGTAGGGACAACCAAATAAGGAAGCATATAAAGCACTTTTCAAAACTTCAAGTACTACATAAATACCATTGAGTCAACAACCATTTATTATACACCCATTGTGTAATAGGCACTGTGCTAAATGTCAGAAATAGAAGAAAAGGAGCAAAAAGTACCTTCTCTCTATGAGTTCATCTTCTAATTGGGCAGAAAACATACAAAACATTACAGAGGAGATGGAAGTTCATTTCAAAGGGATGGTGTGGTGGCAGGGGACAAGAGGGTAAACTGGGAAAGGTCTCCTCCAGACCCTAGAATTTGAGTTGTCCGGAGGTTAGTGGAATTTTGAAGAGACCTTGAGCCTAGCCAGTTAAAGCCAAATAGACTGGCCTTCTTGTTGTTCCTGAGATTAAAAAATCCACCCCTTCACTAATGTTCCCCTCATCTTACTTCTCTCTCATACCCCTAAGCTGCACTCTCTTTGATCCCTTCCCAGAAGAAGAGATGAGGTGAAGCTAGTCTCAGAGTATCTTGGGGCATTAGGAGAGAGAAGTCCAGGTAAGTCCAGGAGAGTGACTTACTTCTCACAGCCTGACCCAAGTCTCTCCTTTCCTAGTCCGGCTCTCCAAGGACAGGTCCACTCTACAGGTGTTACACAGACAGACACAACTCTGGTTCTCAGTCTGTTTTGACAACTTTCGAAAAGCCTGGGCTGAAATTGCCTGCTCTGAGATGGGATATAACAGGTAATTTTGTCTCCTTTCAAGACCTTTATTTCTTCTCTCTTCATCTTTTGCACCTCTTTGACCCCTTGCCTTGCCTCTCCTTTTTTTCTCTATCTCCCATACTTGCCTTTCCTCCCTTTGCTGGCAGCCAAAGCCCTTTGGAGTCAAATAACCCTTTCAATGGGCCTTAATTTTACTAGGATGTTTTAGTCCTATCTAACCCTTCCAGCCCTGCTCAGATTATCTAAAACTGGCTGCAAAATCCTGAGTTACAGACTTTGTAGTGGACCAAACACTGGCCTGGTCATCTGCAGTCTTGACACCTGAGAGACTCCTAGTTCTAACACTAACTAGCAAAGTGACCTTGGCAAAAAACATCACACTTTTATGGCATTCCTCTGTGTCTTCGTTTGTAAAATGAGGATATTGGATTAGATGACCTCTAAGGCTCTTTCCACTTCTAAATCTATGATCTTATTATCCTTCTCTCTAGGTCTTAGTTCTCTCATCAATAAAATGAAAGGCGTTAGACTAGAGGTTCCTTCTGTCTCCAATACTCAATAATTCCATTTCTCTAATACAATGCATCTATTTGGAATAGATGGACATGGGGGCATCTCTGTTCATTTCCAATGTGGGATAACCTTCCCAGTTTTTCCACAATGTTAAGATGCTAGGCAAAATGGCCAGGAGATCTGATTTGCTCATTCTTGGTCCCTCCTCTTTAATACAAAATGCAAAAAAAAAATACTATATATTTCCCCTGAAATTCTCTAACCAGATGCTCCAGGAGCCTCTGAGAAGGAAAAGGGTTTTCTGCTTTGCCTACCCTGTATTTACAGAATCATAGGGGCAGTTAGATGGCACAATGTATAAAGCACTGATCTCAGAACCAGAAAGATAACTTCCTGAGTTTTTATTTGGCCTCAGATACTTTCTAGCTGTGTGGCCCTGGACAAGTAATTTGACCCAATTTGACCCAGTTTCTCATCTATCAAATGAGCTGGAAAAGGAAATGTCAAATGACTCTAGTATCTATGTCAAGAAAACCTCAAAATGATGTCACAAAAGAAGACATAACTAAAGATGACTCAGCAGCAGCAAACACAAGAAAGATTTAGAACTGGAGGGGAATCTTAGAGATTTAGAGAGTTTAAAACCTTCATTTTGCAGATAAGAAAAATGAGGCCTAGAAAAGTTAATCAACTTGTCCAAACCAGATTCTCTGAGTCTAAATCCCAGACATTTTCTACCATATGATACTGCACTCTTCCAGAGCCTTTAGTTTGTGACAAGCCTCTCAAAAGTGATGGAGAATTCTCCCTAAAGCCTTTAAACCTACTCTCTTACCATACACCCAGATTCATCTTCTAGCCTACCTTTTGCCTCTAGCTCACCTCCATATCCATCCTTCTGCACTCGGTAGTGTGAACCTCTGCTTTTCTCTCTACTCTACCATTCTGAAACCCAGGTTAACACCAGCACCCATTCCCATGCATAGCAGTCAGCCTGGGCACGAGTTAGTTAACAGAATCATCTTGCTGTCTCTAAGTGGTGGAACCCAGGAATCTTTCTTTCCTGAGTTCTCAGAAACCCCTTCCTACTTTGGTTCTTGGATGCTGCATATCAAAGCCACATGTCTGATCTTTTCCTCTCTTCTCTACCCACCTACACACTTTATTTTAGACTTCTTCTGCCTTGTTCCCTAATTTTCTCATCCTTTTTTCTCACCTTAGGTGGTCCCCTTCTTACCCTGCCAGGTTACCAAAGGAGTGATTACTGTACCCATTCCAGAAGGAATACCATTCAGTTAATTCTATGGATATCAAATTTGCAAACCAATCAGTCACTGATTGATTGATTGAACCTATTCCTCTATTTTTTTAATGGTCTTTTCTGGGCACTGGAGAAAATGACTGAGCAAAGAGGAGACAAAAGAACCAAAAGATAGAATAAATCAGGGGTAACAATTAGAGGAGGTAAGTTTCATCTGGGATTAAGGAAAGGCCAGGCACAGTTTGGCAAAGAGAAGAGAAAAGGGCATTTCAGCTGAAGGGAATCTTAGTGCAAGACCATTTAGGGATAGGTCATGGTCCTGCTCTACCTCCTCCATAGATAGCATCACCACAGAAGGGAACAACAAGAAGAATATAGTAAGGGGAGCAGCCAGGGGCTCAGGGGATAGAAAGCCAGGTCTAGAGATAGGAGATTTTGGGTTCATCAGACACTTCCTAGCTGTGTGACCCTGGACAAGTCCCTTAACCCCAATTTCCTAGCCCTTACCACTCTTGTGCCTTGGAATCAATACACAGTATTAATTCTAAGACAGAGGGTAAGGGCTAAAAAAAAAAAAAAGTTTAGTAAGTACTTAATGTATGCCAAATGCTCAAGGCTGAAGGCACAAAACAATTCCTGCCCTCTGGGAGTTTACATTCTAATGAAAGAAACCCTCCTCAAACTTATATGCAACCAAATTCCTTGTTTGAAGAACTGACATTCCCCAATCAGATAAGCTTCTTCTATCACCTGGATCCATTCACTGCTTTCTTTTCCAGTGGACCAAAGGCACTACTGTGAAATGCAAGGAGTGAGTGAGGACCTGGATGCAGTTGGAATGGAAATGAAGTTGAGAGTTGGAAAAAGACATTGTAAACATGAACAAACCCTATCATGTGATAGAAGGATTAGGATGTTCTTCAAGAAAAATATCTCCAGCACTTCAAAATAAATAAACATTTATTGAGTGCTTGCTATGTGCTAGGTACTGTTCAAGGCAGAAAATGTTAGGACTTCTCCTGGTTATTATTTTTTTATATGAAAGCCACATGCCCCCACCTTAGCTGCTTTTTAACCAGAGCAAAATGCAATACCTAAGGCCATTACCTCCATCTGTTCCTGCCCAAGGAACAGTGACAGTGACTAGAATCCTCTAAATCCACACCAAGATGAAGACTCAGAGACAGTGCCTCCTGTTCCCTCTCACATTCCACATCATTCAGAGCCTACATATACCAATTGGGAGAGGGAGGACTAGGTCCCCATTATCACTCTCTAAGCTCCTACTCCACTTAACATATGGCTTCTTCCAGTTCCAGCATGAAGCCAATTTTCCAAGCTGTGAAGATTGGCCCAGAGCAACAGTTGCCTGTCAGTCATATCATAGCCATAGACCAGGAGCTTCAAGTGTGGGATTTCTCAAGGTAAGTGAGAGGAATCTTCAAAAAGTCAGGCAGTGGATACTCGTGGCAGGGTTCTTGTATTGCTAAGTTAGGAAGAATTTAATCTAGATCCCAGGAAAGCCTGGCCTGACCAATGAGATAATTCAATTCTGGGAGGTTGTAGAATCACATTACTGGGAATTTGTTTTTGTTTTTGTTTTTTCATATGACATACACCCATCCACATAAGCTGGGTAATGTGTCATTTTACCTAAAGGTAGTTGGCCTTCATTCATCATCCATGTTGGTGGAAAATTACACATTTTCTAACTGCCTCATGATCCTTACTAAACCCCATAAATCTTCCATTTTCCTTGAACAGGCCTAGTCATTGACTATCTTAGGTAGTCACTGCCCAGTAACAAAGACCCACAAGTAAAAGCCTCTTCAGTGTTCTAAGATCTCAAAGAAAAAAGATTCTGAAACTTTGATCTGGCCCCAATTAGCAGAATCACAGGATCTCAGATTGAGAAATGGCCAAACCAAAAATCCCCACTATATTATTCCCACCAAAAGGTCATCCAGCTTTTTCTTTTTTGTTGTTGAACATTATTTTCCCCTTTTTTCTTTTAAATTTATTTATTCATTTGTTTGTTACTTTAACATTCCCAGGTATCTCCCTCTACCTTTCTCCTCCCCACACTAACATGTCATTTGACCAAAATATGTATATATAATTGTTACAATTAAAAATGTTCTATGGGGGCAATTAGGTGGTTCAATGGATTAAGAGCCAGGCCTAGTGAAGGTCCTAAGTTCAAATCTAGCCTCGAATATTTCCTTTCTGGATGTCTCTGTCCCTGGGCAAGTCAACTTAACCTCCCTTGCCTAGCCCTTAACACTCTTGTGCCTTAGAATCAATACATAATATTAAAATTATATATGGGGGGCAGCTGGGTAGCTCAGTGGAGTGAGAGTCAGGCCTAGAAACGGGATGTCCTAGGTTCAAACCCGGCCTCAGCCACTTCCCAGCTGTGTGACCCTGGGCAAGTCACTTGACCCCCATTGCCCACCCTTACCACTCTTCCACCTATGAGACAATACACCAAAGTACAAGGGTTTAAAAAAAATTATATATGGGAGTAAGGATATCAATTTATTGAATAGTTTGATATTTAACCAGTAAAATAATGTCAGTGATCCTGTCGATGACCAAAGACAAGGAAGTTCTTTCACAATGGTCTATAAATATAATTTGGGGGTTTAATATTCAATGCCTTTCTTGGACTTCCCAAGACATCTCTGATTAGTGAATAATTCAAAGAGAAGATATCCATTAAGACTCTAACCCAATATATTTTCTGGGATGCATTATGGGAAGATTACAGAGTAGAGTGTGAAGCTTTCTTGCCCTCCCAAAAACCCCCCCAAACAACCAAAAATAACTCCCTAAAATCAGCTCTAACAATGTAAAAACAAATAGGATTTGGGAGTGAAGCTAAACAGCCAGGTACAACTAGGGGGAAAGATTTCTGATTTCCCTAGCCTCAGTTCTAGCACTATCAACCCCAGGAGCAGAAACGTAGGAAACAGAAGGAATCTACATGGCAGCCCCAGAAGACAGGATCAGCAACTTCACCTTGTTTGCTGAGCCAGGGAAGTCTGCAACCCCAAGAATCCACCAAGAATTCCACTACTGGAATCTGAATCCTCAGGCAAAGGGCACAAGGAGCAGCAAAGGGCCCTAGGAGCAGCTGAGTCTATTGCAGCCTCAGTTCCAGAGACCCCAGCTGGTCTACAACTGAGGATTAAAGGAATGGACACCTCAGAGTCAGTGGGCACCAAGCCCTAGAAGCAAGAACTCAAACTTCATTGATAATAAGCAAGGGACTTTGGAGGTCCAAGGAACATGAACAGGACACTTTCTCTGCCCAGAGTTGCAGTTGTAGAGGAGAAGTGAGGAAGTGTGTTTGCTGAGAGTCTAGGGTCCTATCAGTTCTGGTCACTCCCAGGAAAGTGGAGTCCCTTCTTGCTGATACAGTGGGGGGGGGGGGGGTGGAGGGGGCAGTGTAACTGCTTGGAATTACAGTGGCAAAACTACACACAAGGTCTGATGTGAACATCTGAGGTCAATCACAGACTAGGGCTCAAGCACAGGAGTATGCCTGAATCTGGACTATAAAAACTGCAATAATGAAATAGGACACAGGAAAAAACAAACAAACACACACACACACACACACACACACACACACACACACACACACACACACATCCTGAAACCTGAGAATACATGAATACAATAGAAATTCTAGGACTCCAGGAAAAAAAAGCCTATTATTAAGTCTATTGGCCTGGCTGCTAAAATTTAAATTAATTAATTTAAATTAGCTTTAAAAGAGAAAGAACCCAACTATTGATAGCTATTATATTGACAGAGGAGATCTTGGCTCAAATTCAGAGGATAGTGAAGTAAAAACAGCAAAGAAATACAATAAATGGCCACAAACTAAAAACAAGCATTTGGAAGAGCTTTAAAAATAACTCAAAAATCAAATGAGAGAGATTGAGGAAAAATCTTTTTAAAATAAGAGCAATGTAAGGAAATCAAGAAAGTTATGAAAGATCATCCAAAGGGATAAAGAGATCCAGAAACTTACAGAAGAAAATAATGTGTTAAGAACAAGAATTGGACAAGGAGAAGCTAATGATTTCCTGAGACAACAAGAAATAAACAAGCAAAATCAAAAGAGTAAGCTAATAAAAGAATACAAAACATCTTATCACAAAAAAAACTGTCCTGGAAACTAGATCAAGGTGAGACAATATAAGATTAGTTGGATTCTCAGAAAGTTATCATTAAAAAAAAAAAACTTTAGACACCATACTTCAAGAAATAGTCAAGGAAAGATGCCCAGAAATTATAGAAAAAGAGTATAAAACAGAAATTGAAAGAATCTATCAATTACTACCTTAAAGAGACCTAAAAATGGCAATGCACAAGAAAATCATTGCTAAGTTCCACAGCCTCCACATTATGTATTTTTTTATTGTTTTTTTAAACCCTTAACTTCTGTGTATTGGCTCCTAGGTGGAAGAGTGATAAGGGTGGGTAATGGGGGTCAAGTGACTTGCCCAGGGTCACACAGCTGGGAAATGCCTGAGGCCAGATTTGAACCTAGGACCTCCCGTCTCTAGGCCTGACTCTCAATCCACTGAGCTACCCAGCTGCCCCCTTAGCCTCCACATTATGGAGAAAATACTACAAGCAATAAGAAAAAAATTTTAAATACTAGGAACTGTAGTTAAAATAGCACAAGACTTAGCAACTGCAATATTAAAAAAACATTGGACATGGAACACAGTTTTTTGAAGAGCAAAAGAACTGAGCTTACAACCAAGAATAATGTATCCAGCAAAGATTTGAGTATAATTATAAAAGGAAAGAAAAGGATGTTTAATGAATAAAGGAGTTTCAACTATTGCTGAAAAAAAAAACCAAACTCAGCAGAAAATTTGATCTATAAGAAACATACAAAGGTCATGAAAGACTAATCATGAGCAACCCAAAAGGTCAAACTGTTTTATTCTATTATGGGATGATGTTATCTATGGCCCCTGGGAATGGCATCATTTCCTGAGTATTTTGAAAGGGTGTGTATGGATGAAATATTTGATGTGAAGGGAATGTAATAAATAAGCTGAAATGGTAGTGGAATAGAGTAGGAAGAGGAAGGGTAGAAGAGCTAGCTTATATGGAAGAGGAGAAATAAATGGAGGAACCACCATGGAGAAAGGGATGAAGAGGTAGAGGGCTTGGAGTACTAGAACCCAACTCTCACCAGACCTGGGATAAAGAGAGAGTAACATATACAATTAGAAAGGTAAAAATGTTCTTAACAGGAAATTAAGAAACAGGAGGGAATGAGATTGGGATGGAGAGGGGACAGTGGACTGAGGGAATAAGAAAAGGAAGGATGGGTTAAGAGAAAGGACAAGAGCATAAGTGAGGTAAAGAAGAGATACCTAGAGGGAGGGAGTACATATCAAGAAGTGGGGGTGGGGTAAGGTGAGAGAATAAAGGAATAAGGAAGTAGAAAGGCATATTTGAGGGATTAAAAAAGGGATTTGGGGAAAGGTAGATAAGAATTAAAATATAAGAGGGAAGGGATAAAGGAGTGACCTTTGGAAAGGTGAGTCAATTTGGAAGTAGGAGGGCAAGAGAAGAGAATAAAGAAAAATTTTTAGGAAGCAGTATGTACTGGAGAGATATTGGACAAAGAAAACTGGACATTTGAGGGAGAGATATGGCAGAAAGAAAGAAAATGAGGAACAAATGGTGAGAAATGGAGCAGATGGAAATGCATAGCTAGTAACTATGACATTGAGTGTAGCTGAGATGAATTCAACCATGGAAAGAAAATAGATAGCAGAAAAGATTAAAAATCAGGACCTGACAACGTGTTGTTTATAAGAAACACACTAAAAATGAGAGATACACATAAAGTGAAGATGAAGGGTTGGAGCAAACTATACTATGCTTCAGATGATCCAAAGAAGGCAGAGTAGCAGTCATGATTTCTGAACGAGTTAGGGATAAAATGGACATAATTGGAAGGGATAAACAGAGTAACTATATTATGTTGGGGGTAGGGGGTACTATGGATAAAGAAGTAGTATCAGTATTGGATCTGTATGCACCAAGTATAAGAGCAACCAAAATTTTAAAGGAAAAACTAAATAAGACACAAATGGAAACAGCAAAATAATAATAGCAGAGGACTCCTCAGAACTAGATTAATCTAACCAAAAAATAAATACAAAAGAAATTAAGGAGATGCAGTTAGCACAATAGTATTCCATCACCATCAGGTACCACAATTTGTTCAGCCATTCCCCAATCAATGGACACCCCCTCATTTTCCAATTTTTTGCCACCACAAAGAGCACAGCTATAAATATTTTTGTACAAGTATTCTTCCCTGTTATCTTAAAGTTAGTTCTTATAAGAAATTCTATACCTAACCACCTTTATGGAAGCCTCTGTCTACATTGATTAACACAAAGCGCAGATAAGACAGTATAGATAAGGCAACTATTTACATAAGCTGGCCCCTCTCCTACCTATTAGAGAAGGAAAGACAGAACTCAACAATTTTAGCTTTATTTTTTGGACTCATTCCAGTATATTCAACTCAACCCCAAGCCTTCTGTCTGTGTATATATGCTCTTTCAAACTACCCAAGTTGAGATGTCATTTTTAATGGTTACAAATAATATTTTCCCATATAAGAAGTGAATAGTTTGAATTTATGAATCCTTTATAATTGATCTTTTATGTTTACCTTCTTGTGTTTCTTCTGATTCTTGTATATCAAATTTTCTATTCAATTCTTCAAGAATATATGAAAGTGGGGGTAACTAGGTGGCTCAGTGGATAAAAAGCCAGGCCTGGAGATGAGAGGTCTTAGGTTCAAATCTGGCCTAGCTGTGTGACCCTGGGCAACTCATTTAACCTCCATTGCCTAGCTCTTACCACTCTTCTGCCTTCGAACCAATAACTAGTATAGATTTTAAGACAGAAGGTAAGGGTTTGATGATTTTTTAAAGAATACATGAAAGCCCATTAATTCATTAAATATTGAGGGGTTTTTTTCCCTTATATGATTATACTCAGCTTTATTAGGTTGGTTATTCTTGGTTGTAACCCAGCTCCTTTGCTCTCTGAAATATTTGGCCTTTGTTGTTTTAATGTATAAGCTGTCTTGTGTTATCCTGTCTTATGTTATCCTGACTGTTGCTCTATAGTATTTAAATTGTTTTTTTCTAGTTGCTTATAGTATTTTCTTCTTAACCTGGGAGATGACAAAACTTTTCTTGGGGTCTCTTATAGGTGATAATCAGTGGATTTTTTCAGTTTCTATTTTACCCTCTAGTTCTAAAACTTCAGGGCAATTTGACATTAATTTCTTGAAGAACAGTATGTAGACTCTTTTTTTTATCACAATTTTTAGGTTTCCTAAAAATTCTTATATTATATTATCTCTCCTCAATCTGTTTTCCAGGTCATTTGCTTTTGTAATGAGGTGTTTCATATTCTCTTCTATTTTCATTCTTTTGAATTTGTTTTATTATTTCTTATTGTCTTAAGAAGTTATTAGCTTCCCCTAACCCAGTTCTAATTTTTAAAGAGTAATTTTCTTCAGTGAGTTTCTAGATATTTTTTTCATAACTTTCTTGATTTCTTACATTGTTCTTTTTTTTTTTCTAATTTTTCCTCGACTTCTCTTATTGGCTTTTAAAGTCCATTTTAAACTCTCACAGGAACAGTTTTAGGATTTGTATCCATTTTACATTTTTCTTTGAGGTTTTAGAAATGGGTATTTTAACTTCATTGTCTTCCAGATGTGCCCTGCTCTTTTCTAGCATAATAATAGCTATCTATGGTTAGGTTCTTTCTCTTTTGCTTACTCATTTTTTTTAAAAATTGGCAGCCTATTTCTTAATTGTTAACTTTATGATGGGATCTGTTCCTAGGATGCAGGGGATGATGTCTTGGGTTTTAACATTTTTATGCTGTTATTTCCTGAGCTCTCTGGGGGCCTTTGACCTCATGGTTCTTCCAATTTTAATAATCCAGGGCCAGGTGTGGTCCCTCATCCCTGACTCATGCCTTAGTCTATCAGTGCCTTCAGGTGCTCCTCTCCACCCCTGAACATTGAACAAGGCCTCCTGCAATGCAGCTACCACTAGCAAATGCTCTTACTCTTTCTGGTCCCCCTGAGGTTGCAAGGGCCAACTCTTCCCTCGGGCCTGGGAATCCACTCTCCTGGGAGTGATCACAGGTAGAAGGGAGCTCACATCTTAAGACCCACACTAACCCAGGTGTGCTCACTCCTCACTCCTCCTTAGCTGCAGCCATAGCCTGGGACAATGTCTGGTCAGGGTGCCTGGGTACAGGAACCATCATGTGGTCAACCACCCAACCCCAACACAATTGGTGGAAAGATTCCCTTAAACAGGGACCAATCTTCCTTTCAGTATAGGAAACCACATGCATATAGATGTACTCTAGTAATGGCATACAAATATACATACACCCCAATTCTGACCATGACATATAGATAAACAGCCCTATTTTCTCTCTCTGTCTCTCTCTTGGTCTCATTCTCTCTCTCTCTCTCTGTCTCCCTGCCCTGCCCTTCCCTGTCTCTCTCTTTTTCTCTCTCTTCTCTATGTCTCTCTCCTCCCTATCTCCATTTCTGTTTCTGTGTCTTGACTTTTCTTCCTCCTTCTCTCCCTTGGTCTCTTGCTACCTCTGCTTCTGTCTCTTTCTCCCTTCCCCTTCTTCCCTCCCTCCATAACTCTGTTTGTCTCTCCTCTCTCTGGGTCTTCTACAGCTCTCTATTCTCTGTCTCTGTCTTGTGTCTCCCCATCTATTTATGTTCCTCTCTCCTTCTGTCCTTCTCATCTCTTCTCTTTTTTCTTCTCTCCCTCTGTCTCCCTCTGGCTTTTTATTTCTGTGTCTCTGTCTTACAGTCTTATACAACATACACACACACACACAATCACACAATCGCACAATCACACTGTTCTATATTTAACTAACAGAGAATTCTTGAAAATAAGTCATATTGCTACTTCTATTTTTTGTTGTTGTTAGTCAATGATGAATGGGTTGTGCCTATGCCCCATTCTTCTTCAAAGATCAAATTTTTAAGACTTAAAGGATAAAATTAGTCCAGTCATTTACATTAAATATCATTTTTTGAAAGACATGTGTTCAGGACAGCCAGGTGGCTCAGTGAATAGAAAGCCAGGCCTAGAGATAGGAGGTCCTGAGTTCAATCTAACCTCAGATACTTCCTAGCTATATGGCCCTGAGCAAGTCACTTAACTCCTATTGCTTAGCCCTTACCACTCTTCTGCCTTCAAACCAATACTTAGTATTGATACTTAGACAGAAGGTAAGGGTTGTTGGGCTTAGTTTTTGTTGTGTTTTTTTTTCATAAAAGGTATGTGTTCACCTTCCTATTGGTAACTTAGGGAGCACCTCAAATATATTTCTCCAGGTTCTGCATTCCTCCTTATTATGAGTAGTTTGATTGGCATTTATTACAAGGGTAATTTCTTGTAGTATTATACTTTAGAGCTTTTGATAGCTTCAGAAGGCATCCTCTACAGATAAGGAAACTGAGTCTCAGAGAGGTTAACTAGAATTCTTCAAATAGAGTTATCTACTTGAAGAGAGTTAACATTGGATTTGGAATCAGAGCACCTAGGTTTCAATTCTAGATCTTTCATTACTACCTGTGTGACCTTAGACTTCCTAGAAGTAACTTAACTTCTAGGAACTTACTTTACTCATCTTTCAAATAAGAAGATTGGATTTAATGGCTCCTAAGATCCCTCCAGGTGCTAAATCTGTACTCCCATCCCAGGGCATAGGTAGAAGCTAACAGCTATCCAAGAGTAGAAGGAGCTGCCTTGGAAAAGAGTGAGTTTATCCATCACCAGAAGTTTTTAGGTAAAATCTGAAGAATTTTTCACTCAGGATGACACAGTCATGTATTAGCCTGAATGGTCTCTGGGATCACTTCCAATATGAGATCCTCTCAAGGTCTGAAGGGACTAAACCTAACAGAGCCTGGAAGCCTAGACTTCTACACCTGGCCTGGCAAGGCACAAAAGTCAATCCCACCTGTATATTTGCATTTTCTAGGCCCTGCCTCTCAATGGCCCTGGTTGCCCTTCACTGCACTGGTGAGTATGATCACCTCTCTTTAAGGAGTCAGAAGAAGAAAAATTTAAGTCATGACTTGCTAAAGGAAAAGTGAGAGTATTCTATTTTTTCCATTCTCAGTTCTCTCACAATTCTAACTTTGTTTCTTTGGGATTCGGGATTTGACAGGCAAGGTTTCTCTGCATGCTTCATGCTAAGTACTCCAGTAAGTACTCCACATCCCAAGTTCAGGAAAGGCTGGTAGGGAGTTTTAGAGGCTGAGGAGGGCACAGTGAGGCTCACAGGCCAGCACCAGACACATCTCCATTGCTCCTGTCAACTTGCAGTTTCCCAGGGTTAGATTCAAATTCAAGTTTGACCAGCATTTAAGCCTTAATTAAATGCCTACTATGTGCAAGGTGCCTGGAATAGATACAAAGACAAAAAATGACCTTCTCTCCATGCCCTTGAAGAAATTCTATTCCACTGGATTATCCACATTCCATTCATGGAGTTACTTTAAATACAAACTATATGTTAAAGCACTTAAGATAGTGCTTTGCACATAGTAGAAGCTATAGAAATGTTGATGATGATGATGATGATGTTAGACACCACAAATGGAGTATAAAACATATTCCAAGCCCTCTAGGTCTTATAAGGTATTTGAGGAAATAGGACAGATAAAGTTAGATTTTTTTTTCAATATAAGGCAGCATATGCTAAGTGGCTAGTGAAGTAAGTGGTTCAGGGCTACAGAAGAAGGAAAGGTGAGAAGGAAAGCTGGAGAACTAGGGGAAACTCTAAAGGGATTGGAATTTGAACTGGTCCTTAAAGGATGAACAAGACTTGGTAAGTAACCTAAAGGTTGGAAGCCACTTCAACCCCTTGGACCACCCTGGAGCAAAGCTCAGATGGGATGAGGAGAATGGCCAGAGCAAGGGAGAAAAAGTGGAGATAGATCCTGAAGAGCTTTGAATGCCAGGTGAGACTGGATCCTAACTGCTTCCCACTACTTCAGTAGGGAAGCACTGGATAGATAGTAGGAAGAACTGGAGCTCTTTAATGGGGAATTGAAGAGCCAGAGACCAATCTGTACTTTAGGACACTGAAGCTGGCCAGGGAATTAAGATGAGTTAGAGGAAGAAGATGTGGAGAGACAAGTTTGGAGGTTAGTGAAATAGCTTCAGGGTGCAGTAATGAACTTCTGAACTTGGAACTAGGGTGGCAATTGTAGGAATGGAAGAGAGAGGACAAATGGGAGACTCATGATAAAGGACAGCTCTAGAGAAGCTAGTGATTGACTAGCTATTAGAAAAGAGGAAGAATGTTTGGAGACCAAGAAGGAGCATGTATTCATATTGAGAAGCAGTAGGAGCTAAGTCCTATCTATACTAGGGTGCAGGTTTCCACTCATCAGTACATCTGTGGTACAATGAAAAATGTGCTGAATTTGGAGTCACAGACATGGGTTTGGTCACTTCATCTCAATAGGCCTCAGCTTCCTCAACTGTACAATGGGTGGATGTGGGGGGAGTAAGGAAGGAAAATGGGTTGGCAGTGGGAAGAGGATGCACTAGGATGATCTCTCAGGTCCTTTCTACCTCCAGTTTGATGATGATATGTTTTATCCTTCTTCTCCCTTTCTCCTCTGGACCTTTACTGGGTGGATACAGACTGTGGAGGGAGTCTGTATAGTTCCAAGGTGGTCGGCGGGCATGAAAGTTCTATGAAGAACTGGCCCTGGCAGGTCAGCATTCAGTACAAGAAGATTCATGTCTGTGGTGGCTCCATCCTTGATCACTACTGGATCCTAACTGCTTCCCACTGCTTCAGGTAAGGCCCCATCTGCTTCCAAAATTCAGGGCTCCTTGCTCTTCAGTTAGGATTCTGCCTTCCTTCTCTGTCCTCCAATATCTAGTAATATTATTGTCAAGGAAGGATCATCTCCTCAGAGTAGCAAACCAACCCAGATCTATTCAATTTGACTCAGTGTTTGTAAAATATTTACTGTATGCAGGGAACTATTCTAAACATTGTAGGGAGATGAAAATTTAGATAAAACATGGTCCTTACCCTCATGAAACTTCCAGTCTAGTAGTGAGATATGGCTCAGACACAAATAACTTATAACTTTGGTGTGAAGTGATATCACCACGTCATGGTTCTGTGACACCTTGAGACCCTGAATATTCAAGTTTTCAAGTAGGAAGAGAAAGAGCTAGGGAGAAGGTGACCTGGGATGTAGCCACCACTTTCCCATCTGGGAGCTTTCTATTTTCTGACCAGTACTAGATCAGTTGTTCTGACAGTGTTGAAGGACTGGCTGCCAGTAGTACCCTTAGCACCCTCTCAAAGAGTTATAGATTCTTGGGGCAAAGTTCTGCTCACCCTGCCAAGGACTTACAATGATGCTCCCACTCTTGCTACACTTGTGCCCCCTTTCCCTCCTCCCAGGTACCCAACCTGAGGCAGAGTCAGAATTCCCCTGACTCCTTCTCTTTCCTATTCTCAGACAATCTTCTGTCGTGTCCCTCTGGAAAGTTAAGGTCGGCTCTCATTTCCTGTACAACAGAACCCCATCCTTGGACCTGGACAAAATCTTTATTGTCGAGCGCAACAGTTTACATCCCAAAGAGAATGACTTGGCCCTGATCAAGCTGAAAAGGCCTCTTGTTATGTCAGGTAAGACCCAGGACCTGAGAAATGGGCTTAGAGAAAAGAGAATCACCAAGTATAAGGAACAGTATGCCTAGTCCAAATTCAGCTCTACTCAACCCCCTTCAGTCACAGATGCTGGAGCTTTAAAAAAAACTCAAGAGACCACCTGGTCTAGCCTCCTGCCTTCAGGCAGTAAAGTAGTATCCCTGTTTGACAAAGAACCAACTGAGGCCTGAAGGGTATGAGTGACTCCCAAAAGTGCCAAAGGTCTCAGTTCCCTACTGGAGGATCAGGTTGCTGTTCCCATTAGTAGATGTAGCCCTGAATTAGAGGTTGCTCATTCTTGTGGGTAAAATCTCTATTCATCAGGTTCAGAACTCCTCCTCCCTCATTCAGGATGCCTACAATGTCTCTGGTCCCACCTAACTCTGATCTGCCTCTCAGTTGGTGAGGAGGGAAAAACCTCAAATTATTTTCCTGATACAGGAAGAAAGTTGTACAAAAAGCATGGCAAATGGGAATTTCAACCCCATATAAGTTCCTCTGAAGGACTTTAGTGAACCTTGGGATGGTTCCTAGAGATAAAATGGGGGTCCGAACCTTTTCATTTTAATCCAGAAAAATTTAAACCTTCTCTTGGTTCAGGGATTGGCAGTTTTCCCAGCAGAACAACAGTACAAGCTAAAATTTCATAGAGCACTGTAAGGTTTACAGATCACTTTACAAATGTTAGCTCATTTTAGCCTCACAATAACTCTAGGAATAGGTGCTCTTATTATCCCCATTTTACAGAGGAGGAAACTAAAGCAGGTCAAGGTTGATGTTTTGCCCAAGTTGTTATTGTTCAGTCATTTCAGTCCTGTCTGACCCTTGTTGATCTTGTATGGGGTTTTCTTGGCAAAGATACTGAAGTGGTTTGCCATTTCCTTCTCCAGCTTATTTTACAAATGAGGAAAGTGAGGCAAATAGGGCTAAATGGTTTACCCAATATCACATAGCTAAGTAAGTGTCTGAAACTGCATTTCAATTTAGGACTTCATGCTTCTGTCAACCATGGAAAACCCACTCCTCAAATATAGGGGAATCTTATTTTAGTTTAAAAGATTATTTATTAAAGAGGAAGTTCAGACGTGCATACAGAGGAATCTATAATGGAGGTCCCACAACCCAAGGAATTTAGACAATTTATGCTTTTAAACTACAAAGAGTGATTTGGGCAGTGGCTGATGGTAAAAAATGGTTAGTCTCTTCCAGGGACAGGTAGAACACAGAAGCAAGATGTCTAGTAGCAATGGCTGGCCACAAGCTTGGTTTAAGCCAGCTTAAGCTGCTTTAGGTAGAGTTTGTGATGGATAGGTCTACACAGTCAACAAGGGAATACCATGAAGGTATCTGGGAGTGAGCAAGACTTCTGGCTCACTGTAGCTCCTATGTCCAGTATATCTGTATAATAAAATAACTCATGGAAAACAGACCTATTTGTTTCAGGAATGTCTATCCCTTGCACCACCTAGCTGCAATCCCTCCATTGACTTCTTTTGGGCTGGTCTCAAAGCTCTTCTTTCCTGTATGAAGGATACCTAGAGTAGAAAGAGAATTGGATTTAAAGGCAGAGGACCCATGCTCAACTCTGACTCTTTACCTTACAATCTTTGTTGTTGTTTAGGTCAGTTAGTTGTATCTGACTGTTCATGAATCCATTCGGGGTTTTCTTGGCAAAGATAATGAATCAGTTTGCCACTTTCTCCTCCAAATCATTTTACAGATGAGGAAACTGAGGCAGGCACAACCAAGTGACTTTCCTAGGGCCATACAGTTGTCCAAGGTCAAATTTGAACACAGTCCTCTGGACTCCAAGACCTGTGCTCTATCTACTGAGCTGTCACTGAGCTGTCCCAACCTTTATGGCCTTAAGCAAATCATTTCATTCCTTGGACCCTCAGGTCTCCATCTATTTGACAAGTAGAGATAACTGCCAGTTCCTTAGCCTAGTGAAGGATTGGGCTTTCCCAGGGCAAAGCTAAAAGTCTTAGTCAATTTCTTCAATTTTTTTATGAAGGCCTGGTTCCCATGGAAACACAACTTCCTCCACTATCATCATCTAAAAGCATTTTATTAAGGGATCTTTTCTATACCCAAGTCCTCCCTGCCTGCTGGGAGCCTAAGGCAGTCTAAGGGAAAGATATCACACCCAGCCACTCCTCAGGTCAAAAAATCAGATTTAAAATGGAACCGGAAAATATTTAACAAAATAAATAAAAATACAATAGAATATAGATAATGCTAATATGTAATTTTCTAAGGCAATGTGGCCCATGGTGTCTCACAGCTGGTTTAGTGGCTATTTGAGTTTGACACCACAGTCACAGAAAGAAATGGAAAAGGCTAAATCAGTCAAACATTTTGCTACTGAGCACCTGCTAGGGACAAAGGCCTGTGCTAGACACTGTAGGTCATGTTGAAGTATAATCCTCAGTCCTGCCCTCTAGGAGCTTGCCATCTTATTGCATATGCAAAGTGCTTCCATGGCCTGTATCAGCTCACAGCCCAGGATCCCTCCACCCTCCCTCATCGCCACTAATTTCAGTAGAGGCCACTGTGATAGGTGCAAGGTAACTGGATTTGGATTTTTAAAATTGGGACATTTCTGATGGCTCTGTTTCGTACTACCTATGTTACTATGGGGAAGCTTTTAACCTGTCTAAATTAGACCTCACGTTCTTTTTGGTCCACCTAGGAGACGACTAGACAGATAAGCTCGGGAGTTCCTTATCCATTCTCCCCATCTTGTCCTCCTCTATCCTTTTTTTCCATTCTTCTTCCCTGTTTCTCTTCATTTCTATTCCCCTCTTCTGGCCTCTGTGTGTCTCATTGTCAATGCCTTTCTCTCTCCCTCTCCCACATCTTCTTCTCCCTCCTCCTCTCCCCCCTCTTATTTCTCTCTCCCTGCTCCCTACTCGATTTCTCTCTTTTATCTGTCTTTCTCTTTGTTGTTCTCTCCTTCCTCACATCTCTTTCTGTCTAGTTGCTTTTTGTCTTACTGCTTCCATCTCTCCCTTACTCACTCCTTTTCTCCTTGTCTCTCCCCCTACAGATAGAATCAGGCCCATTTGTCTGCCATTTTTTGATGAGGAGCTGATTCCGAGTACTACACTCTGGGTTATAGGCTGGGGTTCCATAAAAGAGTCAGAAGGTAATATCTGGGGCCCTTCCATTAGCAGAACTCTCACAAATTCTAGGACTAAAAGCAGATCATCTTCACAAAATGCTTTTCTTGGGGTAGAGGACTGGGTATTGTGAATGAAGATTGACTGCCCCAGAGAGCTTTGCAAACCTTTGTGAGACGTACCCATTTAATGGCTGTGTGTAGCCTTATAAATATCAAGAGATAAAGACAACTCAGGGAGAACTTCTCAATAGAGAGGGATATGAAACCGCAATGGGTGACAAAAAGAAGCTATGGCCTTCTCTTATACCAAGATTTCACTGGAGAAAGGGTAGCCCTGCCTAAAAGGCAGGCTCGTGGATGAAATGACTTGATAAGGTACCCTCCAACCCAGGAAATTTGGGCTGAAAGAGAGAAACCTCCCCATACCCCCAAGACAATGGTGGTCAGTGATTGGAAATTTAAAGATGAAAATGTGTTTGCTACCTCCCAGTAAAGGTTTCTAAAATCCTACATGAGGCAAAAGTTCAACTCATTGACAGAAATCAGTGCAACCAAGAAAATGCATATTTCGGGGATATCACCAAGAAAATGCTATGTGCTGGTATGCCTGGTGGTAACGTCGATGCATGCCAGGTAAGGTGTTTAAGAAGGTGCTATGTTTCCTAAAAAGTCTCAGTGTTCTAAGACAATGTACAATGTCTTGGACATAGCATAAAGGAGATATAAGTTTAAATTCTTAACTCTAATACTTATTCTTGAGGTCAAGTAAATCCAAGATCAGAATTGCTATCTTGGGATACAGCATGTTACAGTGGAAATAATGCCAGTTTTGGAGTCAGAGGATCTGAGTTCCAATGCATGTTGCATCACACACTACCTAAATAACCTTGAGCAATTCCCTGAAATTCTCTGAGCCTCAATATCCCAATCTGTAGAATGAGAAGTTTAATTCAATTAAGCACATCTATAAGGACTTCTAAGGTTTGATCCATGTTAGTAAAATTAAAAGAACAAAAATGGTTTTAAATCCAGGTTCCTAAGATTAAAAGAACACACAAATGGATAAGGGGACTCGAAATCACAGTGTGAGTGAAGAGAAGGTAAAGGAGGTCTGGAGTGGAGAACCGAGTTAAAAGGATAAGGCAATGTAGTCAGAGAGCAGTTACAGAACTGAAATTCCATTTTCGTAAGACCTATCATTTCCCTTATACTTATTTCCACCTTGTAACAGAATTTTGTTCCTTTTAGAAAAAAATCACCACCCAAAACATGGCGCCCTGTGCATTTTATGTAAGTTAATATCTCTTGGGAATAAATGTATCATAGAATGGTTATCCAACTGTGCTCAAATTAGAAAAAATTATTTAAGGATTTATGTTAAGAAAATTAACCACTGCAGGGACTCATGATCATTATCAGACATAATTGAGTGTACAAGAGTTTTAATTTAAACAATAAGCATAATAAGGACCTTTTACATTATCAGGGTCATCATAGTTGTCAAAAGAAGCATTGCAAATATTAATTTTAGCATATTCCCTGTGAAATGCACCTGCTCAGAGGACTTTCTGAGAATTATGATAACCACTTAAAAACTTAACAAAATTGAAATTATACAATAGTTTTTTTGTAACAGCAAAATATTATTTTGACAGTATCTTTTGGGAATAGATCTCAGTGTTGGATACTATGGTAAGCACACAATAATCATTTATTTGGTTTCTAAAATTCAGCAAATTCTAAGACCCTTGAAAATGGTTGTGCATGTGGGAGAGGGACACATTTCAATAAAAATTAGAATTAAAAAAAAAAGAAAGAAAGAATTGAAATTCTTAGAAGTTAAGTTGTTTCCAAGAGGTGCCAAAGTCTTAGGTGAATGGCAATTGAATCAGTCACTGAGAAAATGGAATGAATGAATAAGAATAAGTGAACAAAAATAGCACTTACTAAAAATTTATGTGCTAAGCACTGGGATAAAAGGAGAAGACTTAAGTAGTCCCATTTCTCAAGGATCTCACATCTAATAGTGGGAGATAATGTTTATAGATTCCAGATGTAAGTTAGATAAGAAGATCCCATGGTCAACAGCACCAAAATAGATGGTGATACATCTTCTTTAGTGTCACTTCCATTAATAAAACCATATCTGTTTCTGCTGTTGGATCATTTGACAGTGCCAAAGGTTTTGGTGGTGATAGATGTCTTAGGATTTGAGCAGATTGATGAACATGGGGGATAAGGTATTAAAAGGGAAAACAAATGTTGCTATTACTAACATGAGTGTTATTAGAATGGTCATCGGGCAGCTGGGTAGCTCAGTGGATTGAGAGTCAGGCATAGAGATGGGAGGTCCTGAGTTCGGGTCTGGTCTCGGATACTTCCCGGCTGTGTGGCCCTGGGCGAGTCACTTGACCCCCATTGCCCGCCCTTGCCACTCTTCCACCAGGGGGCAATACACAAAAGTTAAGGGTTTAAAAAATTTTTTAAAAAAATAGAATGGTCATCAATGTAGATAAAGAGAAGGATGGCAAGGCTTAGGGTAGAAAGAAAAACTTTGATCCAAGCACCAAAACGATTGAGGAAGGAAAGAAAGTGTCCTAGAGGACAACAAAAAAGTATGTGGAAGATGTAATATAATTGGATGACCACGAACTTCAACAATAGGGTTTAATGAATAATGGTGGCCAAGGAGGAGTCTAGAGGAGATAGTAAAGAACAAAGAAAATGTTGGTATCTCTTGGCTCAGAGCATCAGGAGAGAAGGCATAACCAACTATGGAGATGATACATGATTTCATGCTGACAATTTGTAGGATTGGGAGGATGACTATTCACTAGTCAAAGATACTCACAATGATGTCCCTCAAGAGCCTTCAATAATGCCTAGAGCTGGGGCAGTGAAGTCAGATAGTGGATTGATCACCGGACTAGTGGATTGATCACCAGACCTGGAGTCTGCAGGAGGGGTGCAGTGGGGGTTCAAATCTGGCCTCACACATTTGTTAGCTCACCTGGTCAAGTCATTTAATCTCAATTGCCTAGCCCTTGATCATCTTCTGTCTACAAATGACTAAGACAAAAGATAAGGGTTTTTTAAAAAACCAAAGCCTAGAGCAGTAACTTGCATATAGGGGGAATTTAAATAATGCTTATCAAATTGACATTGTGTGCTCTGAGGGGTACAAATCACAAATTCTGAGGAAGTTCAGAGAACAGTATAGAAGAAGAGTGTCATAGAGTGTAACACGATGTTAGAGTTGGAAGGGACTTTACTGATCACTTGATTCAGCTTCCTCTTTTGATAGATGAGATAGCTGAGGCTCAGAGAGGCAAACTCGTATGAAATTACTTACCCATAGTCACATAACTTGATAAATGGGAGGACCAAGATTAAATCTTGATCTTCTGAATCCCAAGACTAGTCAATTCTCTGTCCACTGACTACACCATGGCCACTTTCCTTCCATTCTACTTACTACTCAGGGAAGGTTTCATAGAGTTGAGGTTGGGGAAAGGGGAGGGGCAGGGCTTGATCTTGAAAGAATGGGGAGGGGATTAGCATAAACAGAACAGGAATAGGGGATTCTGGGTTAGAAAAGAAACAGGTATAAAAGCATCTCTGTGGTACTTCTTGTGATTCAGAGAACACAATTTTGCCAAGGCTGGCTGGAGATAAATGTGTAATTTATAACTGGGGAGCAAATGGGCTAACTGGCCCATGTAGGGAGGGATCCAGTCTCTGGACCTCATGGCTAGTAGAGAAAGAAAGTTGGAGCTCTTTAATGAGACCTCAAGAGAATACAGCATGCCTTAATTATGGGAATGCATTAATGCAACCCATCTTATCTTCCTGGGATTCAGAAGTCATCTTCCAAAGAGTTGTTTGCCCAGCCTCAAGGAAGAAAGAAAGGCACCCAGTGAGAATTATAACCTAAATCAAGAGAGTTTGAGCCTTTCCAAGCTTATTCTATATTTTGAGATCATCGGAGGGCACTGGGGTTGACATTGGTGCCAGTTGAGATAATTTTCCATGACACCTCTCCCTGTCCCACAGATTCTCCAAGTCTCCTAGAGGATCCATTGCATGCCTCATATCAGCCAGCTGGTGGGGAGGGTGAGGAGGAAACTAGAGATAAAAGGCCCTACCCTTCCTGGAAGTTCACTCCATTCTGTTCTCTTTCAGGGTGACAGTGGTGGGCCCTTAATGTACTTCAAGGAAAAGTGGCAAATAGTGGGCATAGTGAGCTGGGGAATTGGCTGTGGGCAGCCCAACTTCCCAAGTGTGTACACCCGTGTCAATTCTTTTCTCAACTGGATCTATAACATCCGGAAGGTAGGTATGCCTGACTCCACAATTCACTGCCTTCTAAACCCTTTAACATCTCTCAACTTAGGTCACTATGAAACAGTCAGCCTTATAAGTAGACAGATTAGGTGGCTGACTATATGAATTCAAAATGTTCCAGGAAGCTTTCCATCTAAAAAGTACCTAGAGGGCAGCTGGGTAGCTCAGTGGATTGAGAGCCAAGCATAGGGCGGGGAAGTCTTGGGTTCAAATTTGGCCTCAGAGCTTCCCAACTGTATGACCCTGAGTGTTGAAAGCTATCCAACAGCTCCAGGAATCTGATAAAGACAGTTTAGATGAGAAAGAAAAAAGAGGGAGACAATCTGTCTGTCAACTCATGGTTCTTGCTGCTCTGACTGACAAGGAGCATGGAGTTTATTTATACAGTATTCAAAAACCCAATTCACACAAAGCACAAAGGAGTTTTCAGCTGCGTAGACACATCGTGGTTACAGAATTACCTCACTTTTTGGCATATATTATACAAAAGATTTTCTCATGAGAAAGTTTCAAGGCTGAGTCTTATACTTTATCGGGAGGACTGCACCTAGGTGGATGAAGTCTTGTCTAACTTTGTCTAATTGTGACCTTGACTGTCTAGAAATAGTTTCAGAGGCCAGGCAGTTTAATTTTCTGCATTTCTGTCTTAGAGAGAAACTGTTAACCTCTTAACTTCTGGTTTGCTAAGAACTTAAAGTTTCCAATAAAACTATAATGCTTTCCAATAAGAAAAGGTGTGCATCATAAAGAGTCAAAGAGAGGAGTTTCAGATTTTTATCTTACATAGCCCATCCTGTCTGGCTTTGATTTTCAGAGTAGAAAGGCCAATGCACAGCCTCGCATTGATCTTTTGATGGGAGTTCAGATAAAATATCTATTAGAGACTTTTTCTCTCAATGGCTTCCAACACCTGAGCAAGTCACTTAACCCCCATTGCCTAGCCCTTACCACTCTTCTGCCTTGAAACTAATACACAGCAATGATTCCAAGACAGAAGGTAAGGGTTTTAAAAAATAATAAATTAAAATAAAAAGTACCTAGCTCGTGTCAAAATTTCCACTATTGTAGCTTCATTTTTCCAGCTTTGCCTGTGCCAAATATCTCTTCTCCCTTAATAAGAGGTAACATAGTAATTTATGCTCTAACCTAAGAACAGGTTTTGACTGAGAGGAAAAGACTTGAGAAAGTGAAGGCTAGGAATGGAGAACCGAAGGAAAACTGACAGAGACCTGCAAGAGAGGCCTTACATAATAATAACAAATAAAGCTGTCCAATATAATATTACAACATGTATTAAGACTTACTCTGTGCCAGACATTGTGCTAAATGCTGGGGATATGATTTTTTAAAGAGTTCTTGAATGTTTTACATGATCGTACATGTAAAATCTATATCAGATTACTTACCATCACAGGGAGGAAGAGGGATGGCAGGAAAAGAATTGGGGACTCAAACTTTCTTTGAAAGAATTAATGTTTTAGAAAATTTACATTTAATTAGGGAAAAATAAAATATTATTTTAAATACAGAAATAAGTTCCTGCCCTCAAGGGGCTTACAAACCTAATGTGAATAGAAAACACACAAAAGGAGTCAGGACAGAAGTGGGGTGGTGGTGCCAGGGGGTCTCTTGCTCTATGGATTTGAAACAAGAGGGAGTAGCAAGTACATAGTGAAAAGAGCTAAAAAACATCTAGTTTCTCCCTTCCATAAAGGAAAGCATTGGAAGGACTCCAATTTGGGACTCCAGCCCTCTAAATGGAGAGGAAAGGAGGCTAAGAAGGTGTTATCAGTCAAGCCAACAGCATAGTGATGGGATTAGAGGAGATGAGCTCAATTTGGGAGAGGCATCTTATTTTTCTGGAGTTGAAACCAGATGGATCAGCAAATATCCCAGAGTCTGGGATAAATCCCTGAATATCTATTGCAGAATACAATGAGCTACTTTGAGCAATGGTGGTTTTCTTCTCACTCAGGCCTTTGAGCAAAGTCTGAATGGCTACTTACTGAATACCTGACAGAGAAGATTTATATTCAGGAAGATGGCTTCTTAAATACTTTCCAACCATGAGACTCTGTGTGTCTTTGAAACTTCCCAAGAATTCTTAGGGAAAACTCTGATGTCCTCAGTACTCATCTCTCTCTCTTTCCTTCTCTCACCAGAAATGAAACTTCCTGCTGCTGTGAAGATGCCACTGGAAGCTGTTTTGCTCACCCCTCTTCCCTAACCCTCTCCTCACTACAAGCTCCAGAACTTAGATATTTATAAGAGTTCCCACCCTGAGCAGGATGTCATTTCTCAAAGACTGTTTCATTCAAAGATTTCAAGGCTTTCTTAAAGCATCAGAGGAGCCTATGTTCAAATGTTAAGCCCTAAGAAAGGAAATCCATAGCTACCATCTCAACCACCAACTCCCAGCACTCTCTTCTAGAGGAGAGATACTCCTCTGAACCTAGAAGCCTTCTGAGCCTCCGATTTCCAGAGTACTATACTATCTCAGTATGGGCACAGAGTTGAATGACTCTTCCCTCTTTTGGACTCCCATCCCCCCTGAAAGGGTAGGAGGGGAGAAAAAAGAGGAATCTTTAGGACTTTGCCACCAAGGCAGTTAGGACATCACCTGTTATGACATGCCAAGGCAGATGAGAACATGCATACTTGCCTGCTGTGAGGCTTATGAATATTGTTGCCATCTTCACTAATTTTATCAGAAAATGCAGTGCCTTTGGTATGCATGGTGGCTGTGTCACTGTGGTCTGTACTCATTTAGTACTATTATTACACTGGGATAACTGGATTACACTCTAGTCCCCCCCCCCACCCCATGTCTTGGGCTTATTTTGGTAGGAATTTGAGGACCTCTAACTCACCAGAGTCACCTTCATGAGGATGCCAAGTCTGTTGTGATTGTGAGTTCAAGAAGAGGATTTTGGTCCAGATTTATATTTTCATCAATGTTGGAAATTGATGCTGTGTGCAGAAAGCCCCTCCACTTGGACAGATGGACAGGTGATCAGCAACTTAGAGTCTGAGGAAGTTACCTAAAATATTGAGATGGTTCATGACTTGCCCATGCTCACATAACTAGTCCATGTCAAAAGTAGGACTCAATCCAGGATCTTCCTAATTCTTTCTGTTCTCCCATATGCCACCTATTCAGGGAGATAATCGCAGCACTCAGAATGGCTTTGAGATACAGCCTGCTGGGAGTGGTGGGCTAGTGAAACTGGGATAAACCATCTTCTTACCCATCCAAGGCCTCTCCTGTCATCCCTTCTTCTGTGCTCATCTCCAAGTAGCATTTGGTAGTAGAAAGAAGTCTAAGAATTGGAATTTCAAAACAGTTGGAATAGATTAGAGCAGGGGTCGGCAACGTATGGCTCTCGAGCCATATCTGGCTCTTTTAAGGGCCATATCTGGCTCTTTCTGCAGGAGCCATAAAGTCAATTTTTTTTCAGGCGCTGTCACAGGAGCGTGCACTGTGAGCACTGTAAGGCTCTCATGAAATTACATTTTAAAAAATGTGGTGTTTATGACTCTCACAGCCAAAAAGGTTGCCAACCCCTGAATTAGAGTAACTTAATGCTTGATGAAAGTAAAGACCCAAGCTTTGGGGATAGGAATTCAGTATTTGGTAAAAATTTTTGAGAAAACTACAAAGTAGTCATGCAGAAACTAGATATAAAACAATATTTTACACCATCTACCGAGGTAAAGTCAAAATGGATACATGATCTAAACATAAAGGGAGATATCATAAGCAAATTAGAAGAACAGGGAACATGTTACCTATCAGATTTATAAGAGAAAAATTTATGAATTAACAAGCAAAAAAGTTATAAAATGGATAAATTTGAATATGTCAAATTTAAAAGTTTTGTACAAATGGGAACTGATGTAGCCAAGACTAGACAGAAAGCAATAAACTGGAGGTGGGGTGGATTATAGATAGTTTCTCAGATCGAGGTCTCAGATCTAAAATATATATGGAACTGTCAAATTTATAAGAATATGAACCATTCCTTAACTGATAAATGGTCAAATGGTCTGAATAGACAGTTTTTGGATGAAGAAATTTTTAAAAAGCTATGTATAAATATAAGAAAAATGCTCTAGACAATTACGGATTAGAGAAATGTAAATCAAAATAACTGTGATTTCATCTTATGCCTATCAAATTGACTAAAATGATAAAAGGACAAAATTTGCAAATGTTGGATGGGGTGTGGAGAAAAGGTGATACTAATATACTGCTGGTGGAACTGTGGACTGATCCAACCATTTTGGAGAGCAATTTGGAATTATACACTAGTATAAAACCTTTATATATGTGTATACCCTTAAACCCAACAATACAAACATAAGGTTTATTTCCTAAGGTGATCAGGAAAAAAAAGGAAAAGAAACTTTATCTTCTAAAATATTTATAGAAGCTCTCTTTGTGGTGATCAGGAACTGGAAAGTGAGAGGATGCCCATCAATTGAGGAATGGTTAAACAAGTTATGGCACAGGACTGTGATGGAATACTACTGTGCCATACGAAATGACAAGCAGGTTAATTTTTAATATGGAAAGCCTTATATGAAATTATGAAGAGTGAAACAAGAAAAACCAAGAGAAAGCATAAACAACAACAGAAATATTGTTTGAAGAATGATTTATCTATGTTCACCTCCAGAGAACTGACAAATAGAAATAAGATGTTGTTTTATATATATACATATCTTTTTGTCAAATATATCTTCTCTAATGTGGCAAGGGAGGGAAGGAGTTATTGGGAAATTTTAATGTAACAAGCAAACAAAATTAATTTAAAAAAACAAATTTTTAAGACTTGAATTCTAATCCTATTTTTGCTCCATGACTTTGAATGATTCAGTTCATGTTTGGGGATTTATTTCCTTACCTGTTAAACTAGGGCAATGAGTCAGATAGTCTTCAGCTCAAACCTTTATTAGACTTGCTGAAGAAGGAGAAGAACTGTGAGTTTTAAATTTCCTTTATAAGAGTGGAATCATTTGAATTAATAAGAGCCATTGAACTATATAGAATGTCATGGAATCCTAAGGATTCCTCCAAAATGATCAGGTCCAAGTCTCATTCTTCATTCTCTCCATCTTTGTTCCATTATTTCTCCTCTCTCTCTCTCTCTCTCTCTCTCTCTCTCT
>NC_058132.1:202827859-202838428 GCF_016433145.1 Gracilinanus agilis
CTCTCTTCTCCTTCTCTCTCTCTCTCTCTCTCTCTCTCTCTCTCTCTCTCTCTCTCTCTCTTTCTCTCTCTCTCTCTCTCTCTCTCTCTTTCTCTCCATCTCTGATCTCTCTATCCCTTTCACTTTTCACCCTCCTTCTTTTATTCTCTGTACCGCTATCTCTGTCTCATTATTTTCACCCCAATTTCCTCTTACAAATAGAATCAAGCCTATCTGTCCATCATACTTTGTTGAGAAGCTGGCTCCAAACACCCCATTTATGTGTTGCCTGTATAGAAACAGGTGCAGAAAAGACAAATGACTTGCCAATGATCATATAGTTAATTAGAATAATTCTGGTCTAACTAATGAATTGGTGGAGTTGTGAACTGATCCAACCATTCTGGAGAGCAATTTGGGACTATACCCAAAGGACTATAAAACTGTGCATACCCTTTGATCTATAATACCAATACTGGATCTGTATTCCAAAGAGATAATTAAAAAGGATCTACTTGTACAAAATATTTATAGCAGATATTTCTGTGTTGGCAAAGAATTGGAAATTGGCTGAACATATTATGGTACATGTTGGTGATGGAATACTATTGTGCTATAAGAAATGATAAGCAAGATTGTTTCAGGAAAAGTTGGAAAGATCTACAGGAAGTGATACAGAGCAAAATAAGCAGAACCAGGAGAACATTGTACAGCAATTGTATGATTACATTGTTAACAGCAATATTGTATGATGATCAACTGAAAACTTGGCTGCCCTCAGCAATGCAATGATGGAGGACAATCTTGAAAGTATGACAGAATGTTATCTGCCTCCAGGGCAAGAACTGTTGAATCAGATGGATACAGATCAAAGCATACTATCTTTCACATCTTTTACTTATGGTTTTTATTTGGGGGGTTTGGTTTTGTATTAGTGTGCTCTTAAAACAATGACAATTATGGAAATGTGTTTGCATGATAATAAACATTTAATGTAATTAAATGGTTTAAAATAATTCTGGTCTAGAGGAAGGGTTTCCTGCCAACAAAGGGCTTCTACTTATGACATTGAAATGGCAGAGTGGAATTCTAGCTGCAAGATAGGGGGTCAAGCTACAGCTCAGAATTAGGCAGGCAGAGAACCCTGGGTGAGGGGACAGTTTAAGGCAGTTAAGGGCAGTTGATTCCTGGGGGTTGTGAGCAGGTCACTCTGTTTGCTGATCCCAGATCTTGGAGCTCTTGAGAGCTGCCAACCTTGCTTTAGCTTGACTAGACCTTCAAGCAAACATCGCAACTATTACTATTTAGTTATTTAGATACTAGAAAAGATTAATTATAGGCTTTGAGGGCAAACTAGCTATAAAGATTACCTCTCCCTTCTGGGGGGAGGGGCTGCTTGGACCTAACAGTTTAGGGCTTCCCAGACCTTATTTATCCTTGTTAAATCTCCCCTTCTTTCCCTTCCCCACATATCATTAAACCCTTCATCCTTTGGGAGCTGTGCCTGGCTATTATTTAGGGAAATACTTAACACCTCCTCAAGCTGAGCTCCTCCTGCCATGTGGCCCAAAAGCCTGACCCTTCCTCTGTCCCTGAAAGCTTCAAGACATCAAGCTTCTCCTATTTTCCCCTACTCAAATCTGTGGGGAAATAATTTAGAGAAAGTTAACATCTTTTTTAGATCAGCCTTACCTAGTTTTCTGACTGAGTTCAGAAGGCAACAGATCAACCTCCATTTGTAACTGATTCCTTTAACTGCTTGGTGGGAGGAGGAAAGTAAAGTACTCCCAAAATTGTGCCCCTCCCTTTTCACTAAAGTCTGCTGAGAGCCTGTGTGTGTGCTCTCCATATACCAAGGGACAACTAAGTCCTGATTGCTACAGACCACTGGCATTTTTGCAACTTCCCACAAAATATAACTGTTTTAACTTACTTCAGTGGGTTTCTATAAGAAAGTAATGGGGTATAGAGAATCTGGATAGTACAGTGGATAAAGCAAGAGGCTTGGTATCAAGAGGACCTGGGTTCAAATCTGGCTTTAGATGCTTCCTAAGTGTGTGATCCCAGGCAACTCAATCCCAATTGCCTAGCCCTCACTGCTCTTCTACCTTGAACCAATTCTTATTATTGATTCTAAGACAGAAGGAAAATTATAATATTTTCTTAAAAAGGAAAAGTTTTTTTTTCTTAATAAAGCCCTAAGGCTCTTAATCTAAGTACAAGTTCATTTGATTTCATTAAACTTGATTATAACTAGGGCAGTAGGGAAAGCCTAGTCTAGTAAAACTGGGAAAGTTTGCCAAAGAGGAGGGACCATTTTCCTCCTAGAGTCAATAGTCAGTAAGCACTGGGGGCAGCTAAGCATCTCAGGCCTAGAGATGGGAAGTCCTGGGTTCAAATCTTGCCTCAGATATTTCCTAGCTGTGAGACCCTGGGTAAGTCACTTACTCCTCATTGTCTAGCCCTTATTGCTCTTCTGCCTTAAAACCAATACACAGTACTGATTCTAAGACAGAAGTAAGGGGTTTTGGTTTTTTTTTAATATAGTCAATTAACATTTATTTAACACCTGCTCTGTGCCAGACTATAGTAAGAGCTGGGAATTCAAATTAGAGAGAGATTATGGATGGGTAGACAGATAGATTTATGACAGTCCCTGCACTCAAGAAGCTTATTATCTAATTGGTGAGGAAAAAAAAACCACAAAAGGAAACTAGAAATTGGTAATGGGGGAAAGAGGAGGCATCTGGTGTGGGAGGCAGGAATAATGGTGGAGAAGTCAGAGATACCCCCAGGTACTGTGCAAGGTGAAAAAAAGTTGATGTCTGAGCTGAGCTATTTCCTTAAAAGGAGGTCTGGAGTATTTGGCCCATCTTCCAACAGAAAGATTGAGGGTAATAATGAGGTGGAGTCCCAAGGCTGACAAGATCTTATAGGATAATGAGGTTATCCCAATAATAAGCTTCCCAGGACATGGGGTGGGGTGAGAAATGAAGAGATGATGCTTGCAACAATCAGATGGACACCATTTTTTTAATGTCATTGTGCATACAACTTAAATGAACTACAGCTGCTGGCCCATGAGGTTACAAAGAGTCAGACACAACTGAATGACTAAATAGCAACAAGCTGGCCAAATCCTGGACATCTGGTTACTCTCTTACTAGTTCTCTGTCAGCTTTTTGGACAATGGAGATAATAGCCTGAGATTATCTAGCACCTTTTTCCCAAAGTATTTTTCTCTAGAATTATAGAAGCATGGAAGGATCCTTAGAGCAATCCTGTCCAACTCCCTAATTTTCTAGAGGAGGAAACTGAAGCCTGGAAAGAGAAAGGGACTCATCCATAAAGTGGTAAGAAACAAAGGATTTGAACCCAGATTCTCTGATTCCCAGATCACTGTTCTTACCAGAACTTTTCTCATCTCTTCCCTTAATGGCCCATACCATCCCAGAAGGGAAGGAACAGGGATGATTCTCATTTTTAAGGAGAGATTAGTGATAAAATTTTAAGTAAATAAATAATAAATCCATATGGGTTATTTTTGGTGTAGCAAAAGTCACACAGTGGGGCAAGGACAAAGCTAGGAGAATCCAAATATCCTATTTAAAAACAATTTCCCAGTCACTTATGGAAGTGTGTCTAGAAATTCAAACGGACTGTTGCTCTTACTTCTTCTCAATCCTCCAACTCCTCATATGCTCTCTTTGTACCCCTAGAAAAAGTGGGGGTGGGAACTATCATGCTCAGACTCACTACTAAGCACTTCAGACTTAGCCTCAGCAGGGAATAGAGAATCACTAAAGTTTTTTGACAATTTAGATTCTCTTTCAGAGGACAAAGAAGTCTGCCTGTGGGACTGATTTTGCCAGGTTTGGGCCTCTATCCTCAGCAACCAGTTATACTTCCAGGATCATTATGCCATATAATGGACCCTTTTCTAAGAAGAGAGAACCGAGAACTTGGCAGCAGCTGGAATTTAAGTACAGACACTCATTCAAGTTAATAGTGGTTATCTGTAATTCTTGGATGCTGGTTTCAATTTAGGAGTTAATACTGAGGATCAGAGAGACCCCAATGGAGTATTCAAATCTGTCCTTCTGGGCAAGTTTCAACTCCTCAGTTGTCTTGCAATTGCATCAATGTAAGAGACTGGGACAGCCTTACAGGTTGCAAAAGTTCCCTTTGAAATTAGGCAGGAGTGAGGGGAAAGGACCTACTTGAACAAAAATATTTATAGCTTCTCTTTTTGTGGTGAAAAAGAATTGGAAACTGAAAGAGATGTCCATTTTGGAGGAATGGCTAAACAAGTTGTAGCATTTAATAGTGATGAATACTATTGTGCTATAAGGAATAACAAACAGGACGATTTCAGAAACAGCTGGAAAGACCTACGTGAATTGGTGCAGAGTGAAATAAGCAGAACCAGGAGAACATTGTATGCAGTAACAGCAATATTGTGGAATGATCTGGTGTGAAAGACTTAAGTTACTCTCAGCAATACAATGATCCAGGATAATCCTGAAAGACTTATGACAAAGAATGCTATTCACTTCTAGAGAAAGAACTGTTGGAGGCAAAATGGAGATTAAAGCATACTATTTTTCATTTTAGTTTATTTGGGGGTTTTGGTTTTATATGATTATTCTTTTACAAATAATAATGCATGTATAACTCAGATTAAATTGCTTACCATTTCTGGGAAGGGGAAAGGAGACCATTTAGATCTTACAACTTCAGAAAACTTAAGTGGAAAATTATTATTATATGTAATTGGTAAATAAATTATTTTTAAAACACACACACAAAAAAAAAACAGGCAGGGGCAGAGTGGTACAGGAGGAAGAATTTGGGGCTTAGAGTCAGGATACCTGAATTTGAATTAATAATAAATGAGGCTGGATTTGAATTCAGGTCTTCTTGACTCCAGGCCCAGCATTTTGTCCACTGTCACCTACCTGCTATCAAGGCTTAAAGTCTTACATAGAGTTTTAAAATTTGCAATGGCCCTTACTTAGATCTCATTTTATCCTCACAACAATCCTGGAAGGGAGATACTATTATTGTCCGCATATTACAGATGACAAAACTGTTTGGGGCACCTCTCTTGAAATGATGCTTAAATAGAGAGGGATTCATGTGCAACCATCCACACTGGAATGAAATTAGCTCACTATGTGGAAAGCACTGAATTTAGAGCCATAAACTCTGGGCTTCAGTCCCAGTTCTGTCATCTGCCTGCTATGTGACCCCAGGAAAATCGCTTCATCTCTGATTCTGTTATCTTCTCTGTAAAATGGAGATAATGATGTTGGTAATGAGGCATCTGTGGCTCAGTGGTCCAGTATCTTTAACCAAGAAAACCTCATGGATAGATATGGCTCTTGGGGTCACAAGGAGTTGGGAAACGACTAAACAACAAAATGTTGATAACTCCTAAGATTGTTAAGAGAGAATTAAATGAAATAAGGACTGTGAAATCAATTAACAGCAGTCACCTCCTATTTGGAGCACCTCTTGGACATTTAATTAAATGCAGAGATAAGATTCCAAATCTCAAAGAGTTTGCAGTCTAAGAACACAGGGGTAAGAGAGACCAATGAGAGCTTAGCCCTCAGGAGTACATGCGCTGTGTTGGGGAAGGATCACGCAGACCCCAAAGAAGGCAGCCAGATAAGGAAAGAGACCAATCTGCCCAGATGGGGGCTTTCTGTGTGCCTGCCCCATTCTGACTCAGCAGCCAGTCCAAAATGTATGGTAAACAGACGAGAAGCACAGAACACCTGCACACCCCGGAGGTCCACTCCAGAGGTCGGATCAGCCAGAGCATGCTGTGTATCTTCCCAAGGACTCATCAGTCTTTGGCCAGTTCCCTGTTGCACATACACACATGTATTCTACATGAAATGAGGTAAGTGTTTCATAAACCTTAATGTCAGCTCCCATAAACATATATACACATGATCATGCATGTAGATAGAGAAAAAGAGAGAGACTATATCTGGGGAACTCCCAAGCTCCTAAGAATTCAGGTTGGCCCCTTCTCTGCAGTCAGAGTCTTAGAGAATGCCTAGAACACTGAGACATCAAATGTCTATATTTATAGGCTAGATCCATGTTGGCAAACCTATGGCACCCTTGCCAGAGGGGGCTGCTCCCTTCTCCCTCTCTTCACATGCCTGGGGACATTTCTCTGCCCAGCAGCCCAATGGCAGCGCTTCCTCCCTCCCCTGTCTGGGGTAAGGGGGTGGTTCACATGCAATGTGAGAGTTGCCTTTTGGGCACTCGGGCTCTAAAAGGTTCACCATCATTGGGCCAGATGTAACAGAGGTGGGGCTGAAACTTGGGTTTTCTGATTCCAAGACAAGGTCTCTATCTACTGTGCCACAGTGAGAGATGAGATCAACAGATGGATCCATAGATACATGCATGTACTTATATTTCTATAAATATATGTCTCTACTAAATTTCATACTAGGTATAATGTATATGGGGCATCTAGGTAGTGCAATGGATAGAGCACTGGACCTGGAGTCAGGAGGACCTGAGTTCAAATCTATCCTCAGACATTTACTAGCTGTGTGACTCTGAGCAAGTCACTTGACCTTGTTTGCCTCAGTTTCCTCATCTATAAAATGAGCTGGAGAAGAAAATGGCAAATCACTCCAGTATCTCTGCCATGAAAACCTCAAATGGGGTCCTAAAGTCAGAACCTGACTGAAAAATGACTTAGCAAGAACAACAAAAATAAGATATATAGATGTAGATATATATGAGCCAGGGTGCAATGTCATGTACATAAACATGTGTATAGGTATACAGGTGCCTATATACATGTGCACATGTATATATCATATATGTAGATACATAATATTTCATACTGGGTCATACATTTAGACCTGAAAGGGACCTTAGAGGTCATTTAATCCAACTTCTTTATTTTACAGATAAAGAAATCAAAACCCAAAGTTGCCAGAGGTCAAATTTGAACCCAGGTCCACTGATTTGAAATCCAGTTCCCCTTGTTCTCTTTCTGTCTCCCTCATGGTGATGGGTTTATATGTTTATATATATGTAGTCCACCATTTCCTTCTCCATCCCATTTTTAAAAATGAGGAAACTGAGGCAAAAAAAAGGGGCATGCCCAGAGTCGCATAGCTGGTGAGTATCTGAGACCAAATTTGAATTCAGATCCTCCTGACTCCTGGGCAGGCACTCTAAGCATTGTGCCACCTAGGCTGCTTCCAGTTCATTTTACAGGTGAGGAAACTCAGGTAATCAAGGTCAAATGACTTGTTCAGTCCCACAGCTAGTAAATGTCTGAGGCTAGATTTGAACTCACGTCCTCCTGACTCCAAACCAATGGGTGTATGATCTCATTCATTACACTCCCTGAGAGGCACACATATGGAATACATCCAGACGTGCCTATCCTGTGTGAATCTAGTCCAAGGCTTCTCAGCAGTCCTACACAGGGCTCTGGCATGCTGGCATCCTCAGCTTCATTTGACATGGAACTTGACAGGGACGCAAAGATTGTCATCAATTGATTTCACTTTTGATGAGCATCAGCTCGCCTTCTTCCCCCTCTCCCCCAGACTTATAAGCTTCTGATGACATCAGAGGAGGGCCATACTTCAGCTGGCCAGAGGATCATAAACTTGGAGCTTAAAGGGACCTTCCAGATCATCTAGTCCCGCATTTACAGCTGGGGAAAATGAGACCCAGAGATGTTATCCTTTGCCCAAGGTCATGGCAGTAGTAAATGGAAGAACTGGGACTTGAACCTGGGTCTCTGATTCCAAATCCAGTTTTCTTTCTATCATACCATAGCATACTACGTAGAATGATGTGGATTTCTGTAATGCAGAATGAGCCTACCTCCATCCATCTCGGCCCCTTAGCAACAGGGAAGCCCGATAGGATGGAGATGAGTAGAATCATCTCAAGGGTCAACACTGAATTCCAACGGAAGAGACAGGGAAGATTTCAGGGAGCTAAAATATCCCTAGGGAAGGATATTTGAGGAAAGGAGATAAGAATCAGGTTAACATGTGTGTGTGTCCGGATCTGTGTATGTTGTTCTTCCCTCCTTTTGCCAATTCCAGGCTGCCCTTGAGATTCATTTCACCAAATGCCAAACAATTAAGTTTGGGAGGTGGGTAGGGATAGGATTACAGTTGCTGGAGACTTAGAAAGGCCCAATTACTCAAGATTGAAGCAACAGACAGCAGCCAAAAATGGTTCTATTAAATATAATTTTTTATTTCATTCAAGGCAAAGCTAAATAAAACTCTACAGTGCAAAATGTATCATAAAGGCAAAGCATCCTGATTACACCCTTTCTTTCTGTGCTTGTATACAAATATATAGTATATATACATATATAGTATACATATATACACATATATAAACATATGTATGCACATATACACACGGATACTTCCCCAGAAGCCCCTGGGCCTAGAGACTCCCCAAGGCCTATATGTGTATCATACCAAGACCTGGTTATATAGGAAATTTATATAACCACAGGGTTATATAGGAAAACTGACTATAGGAACTGTTTTCCATTCAAGCCAAAGGAAAAAGTCATGCAGAGTATAGTCAAAAGCACTGCATATCATGTGGGCAGTGGAAGTAGTGGGAATCCGGGTTGGAACAAAGAAAAGTAGTAAGACTCAAGGGACTTTTCCAGAAAAAGTCTCTCCTGCCCCCTCTCCCTCCCTGCCATGGTAGCTGTCCTCCCTAAAAATGACATGAGATCCCCAAGAGATGGGGCTTCTATCCCATGGAATCCTTTGCCAGCTTTTAAGCATTCTAATAGCCACAGAGCAAGCCAACAAGGATGACTCCTGAGGTGTCTTCCACAAACGTCACTCCATTGCTGGATCCCCTGAGCACAAACCCTTGTAAATTCACAAGGAAGACTCTCTCTCTCTCTCTCTCTCTCTCTCTCTCTCTCTCTCTCTCTCTCTCTCTCTCTCACACACACACACACACACACACACACACACACACGCACACACACACATGCACACACGCACACACGCACACACATGCATTCCCAGTCTCCTCGGCATATCCTCCGTGCACATTTAAACCTCCCCACATTTAAATTCAACAAATATTTATTCAGCGACTACTCCAATACTTGTCAGTGCTCTAGGCTACTGCACTGATAGTGTCCTCACTTGCTGTTCAGTCATTTCAGTCATGTCTGACTTCATAACCCCATTTGGGGTTTTCTTGGCAAAGATATTGGAGAGGTTTCCTTCTCCAGCTCATTTTGAAGATGAGGAAACTGAGGCAGACAAGGTTAAGTGACTTGCCCAGGGCCATATGGCTAGTTGAGTGTTTGAGGCTGGATTGGAACTCAGGTTTTCCTAACTCCAGCCCTCATACTCTATCCACTGTGGCACCTAGCTGCCCTCACTTGGGAGTTTCCTCTACCAATAAAATCCAAACCCCATTCCCTCTCCAATGCTTTATCTTGGCCTGGAGGCTAACCTGAGTTTCCAAAGGCCACAAAGCACTGAGCCATCTTCTTCTAGTTCACTTGACATCGTGTAGCCATCAACGAGGCACACAAGCTGTCAACCAGTTCTCTCTCCTCACTTTGCCTTCCCTCTGAGATTAGCTGTCAGCTACTCTGTCTAGATCTTGCATGTCCACAGTTGTTAGTATCCTGGCTTCCTCATGTTTTTGCCTCCCTTGTATCCTTTGTACTTAGCACAGTGCCTGGCACACGCATAGTATTTAATAAATTCTTGTTGACCAGATGACTGCATTCCAAGTACAAGCAGGTCCTGTAATCTTATAGACCCCCATCCACACACACACACACACACACACACACACGCACATTTGGAACATACACACAAACACTTGCCATAAGCAGGGGGTACACATAGATTATCCACAGGCTCGGACACACACTCCTCTCCTCTCTCCACTCACAAACATCCATCTGGCCAAAGGTATCCCACATGGAACATGATCCATACGAGCCCTTTCAATCTCCACTTCTAGACTTGTCGGACAGCAAGAATTCATGGCCGCAGGGTGACAGTTGGAATGAAAACCAAAGCCAAGTGCTCAGATCCTTCTTTTTGAGATAAAAGGATGAGGAGTACAAAAGGGAGAGCTAGTCCCCCTTGGATTTCTTTGGTCTTATCCACTCAAACAATCTTATAGACTCAGATAAAATAGTAGAGCTGAAAGGAACCTGAAAATTATCTAGTCCAGGGATTTCTAATCACTTTAAGGATGAGGACCCCTTTTGAACACTAAAACCTCTGCAGGAATCCTACCCAATAGCATTATCATTCTATTGTACTTTTAGCATCTGTGGCTACTCCCTAGAGTATCTCCAAACAATAACCCCATGGGACCACAGCCTACAGATGCAGTCCACCAATCTAGTTCAGTTACTTTCTTTTCCTGAGGGAGATACTGAACCCCAAGAGATCCTATTAGTGCTGTGTGAATTTAAGTTCTAAAAATTTAAAGTACAACTTGGCAAAGTAGGCTCCCTTCTAGCCTCACCATTTATCCTACTCCTTCCCTTCCATGGAATTTCTCTAACAC